>NW_013674703.1:12561-18247 GCF_000517525.1 Limulus polyphemus
ACGACTGTTTGACGAGTTGTAATAGATTGTACTTTGATCGTCAAGTGTATTGTCTCTTTAAACGACTGTTTGACGAGTTATAATAGACTGTACTTTGATCGTCAAGTGTGTTGTCTTTCTAAACGACTGTTTGACGAGTTATAATAGATTGTACGTTGATCGTCAAGTGTATTGTCTCTTTAAACGACTGTTTGACGAGTTATAATAGATTGTACTTTGATCGTCAAGTGTATTGTCTCTTTAAACGACTGTTTGACGAGTTATAATAGATTGTACTTTGATCGTCAAGTTTATTGTCTCTTTAAACGACTGTTTGACGAGTTATAATAGATTGTACTTTGAGTTTTGAAATTCGCCTTTCTTCGAGGAATATTTGATTTATGAAAAATATAGATTTTAAAATTTGGACTAAGAAGAAAATACCAATATGTTTAATCTGAGCAACATAAAAATTTACAGACCAAACGTTTGGTGGTGAAATTTGGTGATATCACTGCCTAGTAGATAGTCATGAATATATAGAAGAACTTAAGTAAGAAAAACCTGTCCCTGATAATCACGTACATTTGTTTTGGTGTTAATCTGGAACGTGGAAATCGTCCACAATGAGAAAGAACGTGGCCTCCTACTCAACAAAAGGTGGAACTTGGACAAGCTGGTTAACACAAAGCAGGTTTTTAATGGAACTGATGCAAACAACAAAATCCACAAGTAGTTAATAAGAAGTTTGAAAAAGTGGAACAGTTTGTGAATATCTATTAAAAAGAACTAAAATATAAAATAAAAAGTGGTTTACTTATAAAATAAAGTTAACATGTAAAAACAATTAATTTATAGCGACTAATAGAAATCTAAACCATATTCTAAAGAATAGTTAGTACATTTCTAGACTTTCAAGACTTTCCTGGAGGTATATCACCTAGTATAATCTTCATAAGGATTTCCTGGTGGTATATCACCTAGTATAATCTTCATAAGGATTTTCTGGTGGTATATCACCTAGAATAATCTTCATAAGAATTTCCTGGTGGTATATCACCTATTACAATCTTCATAAGGATTTCCTGGTGGTATATCACCTAGTATAATCTTCATAAGGATTTCCTGGTGGTATATCACCTAGTATAATCTTCATAAGGATTTCCTGGTGGTATATCACCTAGTATAATCTTCATAAGGATTTCCTGGTGGTATATCACCTAGTACAACCTTTCAAGACTTTCCTGGAGGTATATCACCTAGTATAATCTTCTTAAGGATTTCCTGGTGTTATATCACCTAGTACAATCTTCATAAGGATTTCCTGGTGGTATATCACCTAGTATAATCTTCATAAGGATTTCCTGGTGGTATATCACCTATTACAATCTTCATAAGAATTTCCTGGTGGTATATCACCTAGTATAATCTTCATAAGGATTTCCTGGTGGTATATCACCTAGTATAATCTTCATAAGGATTTCCTGGTGGTATATCACCTAGTATAATCTTCATAAGGATTTACTGGTGGTAAAACACTACAGAAACAGGAAAGGCTTAAGTAAGAAGTTAGTTGAGAAGGGGTTAAAAGAGGATTTTCCACATATTTCAAGCAAACATAATGAGTACTTCAAATTGCTCTTTTTCAAACACAACAAATTACAAGATTATTCATTTCCAGAGGAGCTTATTATCGAAGATAAAAGGTTTGTTGGTTTCGATCAAAACTACGCAAATGTTAACTGTGCTAGCTTTCCGTGAGCTAATAGTCTAGAGGGAAGGCAATTAGTCAACAGCACCCAACGCCAATTCTTAGACTACTATAATCGAATAGTGGGAGGAAAAACGTAGACCCATTGTCTGGGAGGCACCCGACCGGACTACACACAGTCCAGAATAAATGATATCTAAGAAGACAAACAACGAAATCGTAAACCAAAATCATCTCTGATGCTGCTACTATCGTAAAAAAAAAACACTTTCCAGTTTACCTTAAACACCTTTATAAAATAATTTTACATTAAAAAAAAATTAACTACTGATATTGAAACAGTTCATTTTCAGAATTTAAAAAGTTATGAAGATTTCTTATTTCTGGTTATTCTCTGCGGATATTCATTACATTAAAAATAAGATGAATTTCAAACATCACAACTATCTTTTATCTGATACTTTTGGTTATATTAATATGTTCTTGAGACGTCTAACAACACAGTTTTTATCCAACACACTGATAATAGGGGTTATATTAACTTATTGTTGTTACGTCTAACAACAGGGATTTTATACAACACACTGATAATAGTGGCTATATCGATTTGTTCTAGAGACATTTGATAACAGGGTTTTTATCCAAGAAATTGATACTGGTGATTATATTAATTTGTTCTTGAGACGTCTAACAACACAGTTTTTATCCAACATATAATCACCAGTATCAATTTCTTGGATAAAAACCCTGTTATCAAACGTCTCTAGAACAAATTAATATAACAGCTATTACTAATGTGTTGGATAAAATCCATGTTGTTAGACGTCTCAAGAATAAGTTAATATAACCCCTATTATCAGTGTTTATTTGTTCTTGAGACGTCTAACAACACAGTTTTTATCCAAAACACTGATAATAGGGGTTATATTAACTTATTCTTGAGACGTCTAAAAATAGAGTTTTTATCAAACACACTGATACTGATGGTTATATTAACTTATTCTTGAAACGTCTAAAAATAGAGTTTTTATCAAACACACTGATACTGATGGTTATATTAACTTATTCTTGAAACGTCTAAAAATAGATTTTTTATCAAACACACTGATACTGATGGTTATATTAACTTATTCTTGAGACGTCTAACAACATGGATTTTATCCAACACATTAGTAATAGCTGTTATATTAATTTGTTCTTGAGACGTCTGAGATCAGGGCTTCTATTCAAGACATTGATACTGGTGGTTATATTAATTTGTTCTTGAGACGTCTAACAATAGGGTTTTATCTAACACATTAGTAATAACTGTTATATTAATTTGTTCTTGAGACGTCTGAGATCAGGGCTTTTATTCAAGACATTGATACTGATGGTTATATTAATTTGTCCTTGAGACGTCTAACAGCTGGTTTTTTTGTATCCAACACACCGATTATAGAGGTTATATTTACTTATTTTTGAGACGTCTAACAACAGGGTTTTTATCTAACACATTAGTAATAACTGTTATATTAATTTGTTCTTGGGACGTCTAACAACAGGGTTTTTATCTAACACACTGATACTGGTGGTTATATTGATTTGTTCTTGAGACATCTGACAGAGGGTTTTTCTTTCTAAGACACTGATACAGGGTTTTTTCTAACACATTAATACTAGTGGTTATATTTACTTATTCTTGAGACGTCTAACAACAAACTAGCTTCTGTTCATCCGGTGTGACCACAATGTTGTCAAACAGACTAGCTTCTGTTCATCTGGTGTGACCACATAAACTAGGTTCGATGTTTTATTTTCTACACTGTATGGAACATAACTTTATTTAAACTAGGTTCGGTGTTTTATTTTCTACAGTGTATCTAATATAACTGAATTTAAACTAGGTTCGATGTTTTATTTTCTACAGTGTATCTAACATAACTTTATTTAAACTAGGTTCAGTGTTTTATTTTCTACAGTGTATTTAACATAACTTTATTTAAACTAGGTTCAATGTTTTATTTTCTACAGTGTATCTAACATAACTTTATTTAAACTATGTTCGGTTTTTTATTTTCTACAGTGTATCTAACATAACTTTATTTAAACTAGGTTCAATGTTTTATTTTCCACAGTGTATCTAACATAACTTTATTTAAACTAGGTTCGATGTTTTATCTTCTACAGTGTATCTAACATAACTTTATTTAAACTAGGTTTAATGTTTTATCTTCTACAGTGTATCTAACATAACTTTATTTAAACTAGGTTCAGTATTTGTTTGCTGTGTACAGTGTAGTTTCGTCTACTTACAGTCCTTCAACATTAGTTTAGTTTAGAGTTCCAGTGAAATATTAATATTGTTTTACGTTGTTTTCCTTATATTTCATCCCACACTGACTAGTGTTTGGCGTCTATACTTATTCACAGTGAGCCGTCATTGTATCCAGTGAATGTTCCGACCTGCGGACTGCCATTATGAGGAACATTTGTTTCTTCAAAGCCTTGATATATAATAGGGCTCTTAGCTGAACCCTGTGCACCAAAATAGCCGAGTTTCGTACTAAATGGTTGAATATTGTAGTGTGTCTCTCGCAGTGGAAGTCCTCTAAGAGGTCCGTGTGCTCTGTAAGCTTCTTGGTTCGTGTTAGAAAATCTATGATCGTTCCTATATCTACCGTAGCCTCCTCTTAAAGCAGTCAATGATATACCTGCCAACTGACCTCGTTGTTGTTCATATTTTTGAGGAATAACATCAAGTACAATACCTCGGAGGCTTTGAGTAGCTGGTGAATATGGTAAAATCGGCCCAGAGTAGGAGGCTGGAGACTTTTGTGGCAATTCACTTGACTGCTGACCTTCGTCATATATGGATGCTGGAAGACCACCAGCACCGGGTGGAACTCCTGGAGACTGGCCAGTAGAATCATAAGGGGCAGTTCTTTGTGGTGGGTCTACTCCCGATTGTGAGCCTTCTTTTGATTGTTTAGGCTCAAGGTCATAGCCTCCTAATACTGGTTGTCCGAAGTTCAAATGTTTTAGCCTACCGTCGTCCCCTAAAGTGAGTATACTTTGAAAACCATCTGATTGTTTTCCGTATCCCTGATGTGCTGTGGGTCGGGTGAAGTAAAATCTTGAAAATCCATTTGGACGTGTATTTGATACTGGATCTCTCCTTCCTCTATCATCCTCACCCTGAACCATATAACCTAATAATATCGTTAGAGCCTGTTGAAAAACAAACACGTTTTATATATACAATAAAAACAGAACAATTAGAGTCTGTTAAAAACACGTTATATGTATATAATAAAGAAGGGACAGTTAGAGCCGTTAAAACACGTTTTTATATATACATATAATAAAGAAAGGCCAGTTAGAGCCAGTTAAAAAAGTTATATATATGTAATAAAGAAAAGACAATTTGAGGGTTTTAAGAAAACACGTTTTATATATATATTAAAGAAAGGCCAGTTAAAAAAGTTAATATATATATATAATAAAGAAAAGACAGTTAGAGCCTGTTAGCAAAACACGTTTTATATATATAATAAAGAACGACCAGTTAGAGTCTGTTAAAAAACGTTTTAAATATATAACAAAAAAGGACAGGTAGAGCCAATTAAAAAAGCACGTTTTATATATCTAATAAAGAAGGGATAGTGAGAGCCTGTTAAAAAAACACGTTTTATATATCTAACATAGAAAAGCCAGTTTGAGCTTCTTAAAAAGCACGTTTTATATATATTGTTACGTCTCCGTTTGTTAATTAACTCTCGGTAAATTCGTTCCGACGAAACTTGCGACACAAGTTCTTTACTTAATAAAACTGGTTTATTCTTTCCGAATACAACTTTACCGATACACTCAACTTCAACAATCGCGCTAAACAAACGCTATAACAACGAACGTCAATAATACTTCTGACCGCAGATCAATTACTCACTCTGTACCCACACATTACATTCCCCCTCTTTTATATACCCGACTACCCTATATCTAGCAAACACTAGA
>NW_013674703.1:19247-25843 GCF_000517525.1 Limulus polyphemus
ATAAATAAAAGGTAAATAAAACTAGAAAATAATCTAGATTAGAGATAGATAAAACTAGAAAATAGTATAGATTAGAGATAGATAAAACTAGAAAATAGTCAAGATTAGAGATAGATAAAACTAGAAAATAGTCAAGATTAGAGATAGATAAAACTAGAAAATAGTCAAAATTATAAGTAGATAAAAGTGAAAATAATCTAGATTAAAGGTAGATAAAACTAGAAGATAATCTAGATTAAAGGTAAATAAAACTAGAAAATAATCTAGAATAGAGATAGATAAAACTAGAAAATAGTCCAGATTATAAGTAGATAAAAGTGAAAATATTGTAGATTGAAGGTAGATAAAACTAGAGGATAATCTAGATTAAAGGTAGATAAAGCTGGAAATAATCTAGATTAAAGGTAAACAAAACTAGAAATAGTCTAAATTAAGTGTAAATAAACCTAGAAAATAGTCGAGATTAAAGGTAGATAAAAATAAAAATAACATAAATAAAAGGTAAATAAAACTAGAAAATAATCTAGATTAGAGATAGATAAAACTAGAAAATAGTCAAGATTAGAGATAGATAAAACTAGAAAATAGTCAAGATTATAAGTAGATAAAAGTGAAAATAATCTAGATTAAAGGTAGATAAAGCTGGAAATAATGTAGATTAAAGGTAGATAAAGCTGGAAATAATGTAGATTAAAGGTAGATAAAGCTGGAAATAATGTAGATTAAAGGTAAACAAAACTAGAAATAGTCTAAATTAAGTGTAAATAAAACTAGAAAATAGTCGAGATTAAAGGTAGATAAAACTAGAAAATAGTCTAGGTTAAAGGTAGATAAAACTAGAAAATAATCTTAAAATAGATAAAACTAGAAAATAGTCTAGATTAAAGGTAGATAAAACTAGAAAATAATCTTAAAATAGATAAAACTAGAAAATAGTCTAGATTAAAGATAGTTAAAACTAGAAAATAATCTTAAAGGTAGATAATAATTATTTGGATTAACAGATAAATAGAGAAAACGCTGTTATTGATATAAATAATACTTCGCTGAAGAATCAGTGAAAGTAGATAGAAACATGAATAATTTTAAAATTTTTGCATCGCCATCTAGTAAGCATATTGTTAAACTTAGTTTAAATAATATAAAACAGTTTTGCTGGGAACGAGTGGAAACCCATACAAACTTTCACTTACAATTGACGTCAACACTGGCATAGCGGGTTACTTGGTGTATAGTTTAGAAACTACTAATGCAAGTGTATTTCTCTCCTATTTATACAGTTACTGTCAAGTAGCTACAAGGCAGAGTATAAAAGGTAGGGCAGTTATTCACCTTGTTTCTAAATTCAGCGTGCTTTAAACCATACATGAATTTAGATTAGCATATATATAATGTAGAAGGGAAAGTAATTATGTCCTCAACTTTCCGGGTGTATTATGGGCTAATTTTATACTTTATATGTTGATACCGGTAGCCCGTTAGACTAGCTTTTCTAGAACAAGTTGCTGGGAAAAAAATTCAAACCCATCGGTAGACGCATGAAAGCATCTTCATAAAGGAATAAAACTCAGGTCAAAAACTTTCAAACCAGTATTGAAACACGATCTATTTCATATCAACCCTCGGAACTAAGGACAGTGTTAAGTAAAACAGGTTGTCACAAAATGAAAGTAAACAAGTGTTGGTATTGAATAAACATAATTCCATTACATCAAAGGAAAATATGAAATTACATACTTGAAAAGGAATCATACTAAAACAAATAACAATTAGTTAGAGATAACCGAAACGAAAGACAAAAATCTTATGTTAGAAACTGTAATAGTACAAGGGAAATGTTAGAAACTGTAATAGTACAAGAAAAATGTTAGAAACTGTAATAGTACAAGGGAAATGTTAGAAACTGTAATAGTACAAGAAAAATGTTAGAAACTGTAATAGTACAAGTGAAATGTTAGAAACTGTAATAGTACAAGGGAAATGTTAGAAACTGTAATAGTACAAGATAAATGTTAGAAACTGTAATAGTACAAGAGAAATGTTAGAAACTGTAATAGTACAAGGGAAATGTTAGAAACTGTAATAGTACAAGATAAATGTTAGAAACTGTAATAGTACAATGGAAATGTTAGAAAGCTATTTATAGCTGATTTAGTCTTAAGCTAGGTCCATTCTTTGACAATTATAATCTTTAAAAACTCTGTTTCTATGTGAGATTAAAGTACACTTTTCTTGACTTGAAGACGAAAAGCGGAAGACTTTCGAAACGTCGTCCTCTATACTTATAGTTTTCTACAACAGGCAGTTGCTGTCCATTTGAAACTTAGATTTATTATGAATAATCTGCCTAAACAACCTATCAAAGATTACACTTTTCTTGTTTTTCTTAATGTTTTTTGGCCCCTGTGTAATGTTCATTTTTGAAAACTAAAAAATTGATGTGTTGGAATGTTGTTCTCAGGTGAACTACTACATTTTGAAATGTATATACTGTTCTCAGGTGAGCCATTACAGTCTGAAATGTATATACTGTTCTCAGGTGAACTACTACATTTTGAAATGTATATACTGTTCTCAGTTGAGCTATTGCAGTCTGAAATGTATATACTGTTTTCAGGTGAACTACTACATTTTGAAATGTATGTACTGTTCTCAGGTGAACTACTACAGTCTGAAATGTATATACTGTTCTCAGGTGAGCTATTGCAGTCTGAAATGTATATACTGTTTTCAGGTGAACTACTACATTTTGAAATGTATGTACTGTTCTCAGGTGAACTACTACAGTCTGAAATGTATATACTGTTCTCAGGTGAGCTATTACAGTCTGAAACGTATATACTGTTCCCAGGTGAACTACTACATTTTGAAATGTATATACTGTTCTCAGGTGAGCCATTACAGTCTGAAATGTATATACTGTTCTCAGGTGAACTACTACATTTTGAAATGTATATACTGTTCTCAGGTGAGCTATTGCAGTCTGGAATGTATATACTGTTTTCAGGTGAACTACTACATTTTGAAATGTATGTACTGTTCTCAGGTGAACTACTACAGTCTGAAATGTATATACTGTTCTCAGGTGAGCTATTACAGTCTGAAATGTGTATACTGTTTTCAGGTGAACTACTACATTTTGAAATGTATATACTGTTCTCAGGTGAACTACTACAGTCTGAAATGTATATACTGTTTTCAGGTGAACTACTACATTTTGAAATGTATATACTGTTCTCAGGTGAACTACTACATTTTGAAATGTGTAACTATAGAATAGTATATTTCATTCACACAGATGAGACATCTTTCCCATCGCAGTGCTTGAAGGCTGCTCCCATTTGTTTTTAAAAGTAGCAGGTCCGTTATTCACACAAAGTTTCATGAAAAAGAACTTATACAGGCCTTCCAGGTTGTTGCAAGCACCTTAGATTTAAGTTCAATTTAATGGTAGCCAGAAGCCATATCTAGCATATTACCAATACCAACTCAATTATCTGGTAACCAAAAGCTAGATCTAACATGTCAAATTAATAGATTCTTTCCAACATGTTCAGTCTATTATACATACATCTAGGTATATACCAGCTATTTAAAGTATAAACACAGTCTTGATGTTCATTCTCTCGTCATGAATATCATCATTGAAGACAAACAAGCACACCCTGGGGTTATGTTGTCCTATCCTTCAACTCTCGCATCATAGACAAACAAGCACACCCTGGGGTCACGTTGTCCTATCCTTCAACCCTCACATCATAGACAAACAAGCACACCCTGGGGGTTACGTTGTCCTATCCTACAACTCTCACATCATAGACAAACAAGCACACCCTGGGGGTTACGTTGTCCTAGCCTTCAACTCGCACATCATAGACAAACAAGCACACCCTGGGGGTTATGTTATCCTATCCATCAACTCTCGCATCATAGACAAACAAGCACACCCTGGGGGTTACGTTGTCCTATCCTTCAACTCTTGCATCATAGACAAACAAGTACACCCGATGGTTATCTTAGCCTATCCTTTAACTCTCACATCATAGACAAACAAGAATACCCTGGGGGTTATGTTGTCCTATCCTTCAACTCTCATATCATTGAAGACAAACAAGAACACCCCGGGGGTTATGTTATCCTATCCATCAACTCTCGCATCATAGACAAACAAGCACACCCTGAGTGTACGTTGTCTTATCCTAAAACTCTCACATCATAGACAAACAAGCACACCCTGGGGGTTACGTTGTCCTATCCTTCAACTCTAACATCATAGACAAACAAGCACACCCCGGGGGTTACGTTGTCCTATCCTTCAACGCTCACATCATAGACAAACAAGCACACCCGATGGTTATCTTAGCCTATCCTTTAACTCTCACATCATAGACAAACAAGCCCACCCCGGGGGTTATATTATTCTATCCTTCAACTCTCACATCATTTCAGCATTGGCAACATTCTTGGTGCATCAAGGAAGCTTTTGCAAGAGTGCATTTATCAGCCTGATCTGTATCTGTGTGACGTCGTGTGATTGTTGTTTAACTCAGTTGACTATCTGGCCCAATAAACATTTTAGCAAACTGTATCATTAATTCAAAGTTCATGTCTCTGTATCATTCCTCTACTAAAGGATTTGGGTTTTCAAAAAGCTAGGTCTGACTTACATCACTTTTACTGACCACATAACTGGAAATATAATGATTGAATTTCATAATTACAGACCACTAGTGGTCAGACTTCAGACACAACTACTCGAGCAAGTGCAGCCTACTTTGTCATCAGAAAAAGTGTGTCTTTTGTCATTCTTTCAATGCAGCGAACAATGCAATAGGCTACTTATAGCTCGTCAGTGGTAAGTTTAAGGATTATAGGTTTAATTGTTCGTGGAGGGCACGGCACAGCTAGTTCAATGTGTAGCTTTGTGCTTAAAAGTCACCGAAGCTGCTTCTAGTCTATATCACACCACTTGCACTTTTGAGGTAACAATACGTTTTTCTCAACATGCACATATTTATTTCTCAAGCCCAACCTGGTTAACACTGGGGTATTGTTTTACAGAGAACTGTAGTTCAATTGTTGCATAAACAAAACTCTCTGACAATTGCCACAGTAACTCAATCCCGAAGCTACTAATATCTGCTCCAAATTTACCTTAGCATCGCGATAAGAAATTCAGAGGTGTGCTTCTATACTCACAACCAGATTGCACAGTTTGTATGAATGAACTTTGTCCTAACTGGCCAAGTGGTACCTCCACTCAGAGTACCTGTTACATGACAAAGTCTAGTAAGTTCGTGGTTCCACCAATATCCACTAAAAAAGCTCAACCTGTATTTGAACGAGCCACCGTAACACTGGGAGCAAGTTGACTGTTACACCTAGCAAAGCAGATTTTTAGACTTATCTCAGGCTCCACTAGTTTAAACTTGCCATTGTATTTCGTACATCTTCTGTGACATGGTTCAGATGGTCAAATATTCTTCTATTAAAACAGGGTATGGACAATCTAACATATATATTAAACCACAATTGAAGCTCCTTTACTTCTAGCTTCTTTCTGGGGCTATCTTGTTGTACAGATAGTGGAGCCATAGCAACTGGGAAATCTGGCTTCTCCATTTGGAACCATGATGGCTGCAGTGAAACAGTGAATATTTGAGACCATCACAGGCTCGGGAGATTGTTTCAGGGCAGAATCTGTAGCTACTTCAACTAGCACATTATTCTGCTCCAGCATCATAGATGGAACTTTGGTAAGTATAACACATGCTAAAAATAAACATCAACCATTAGATTCAACTTTAGTAAGTATAACACATGCTAAAAATAAACATCAACCATTAGATTCAACTTTAGTAAGTATAATACATGTTAAAAATAAGCATCAACCATTAGATTCAACTTTTGTAAGTATAACACATGTTAGTGATAAACATTAACCATTAGATTCAACTTTGGTAAGTGTAACACATGTTAAAAATAAATATCAACCATTACATTCAACTTTGGTAAGTATAACATATGTTAAAAATTAACAACAACCATTTGATTCAACTTTGGTAAGTATAACATATGTTAAAAATAAACATCAACCATTACAAAGTTGAATTTAATGGTTGATGTTTATTTTTAACATGTGTTATACTTACCAAAGTTAAATCTAATGGTTGATGTTTATTTTTAACATGTGTTATACTTATCAAAGTTGAATTTAATGGTTGATGTTTATTTTTAGCATGTGTTATACGTACCAAAGTTGAATCTAACAGTTGATGTTTATTTTTAACATGTGTTATACTTATCAAAGTTGAATTTAATGGTTGATGTTTATTTTTAACATGTGTTATACTTACCAAAGTTGAATCTAATGGTTGATGCTTATTTCTAACATGTGTTATACTGACCAAAGTTGAATCTAACAGTTGATGTTTATTTTTAACATGTGTTAAACTTACCAAAGTTCCATCTAACTCTACCAAAGTTGAATCAATAAGTATAACACATGTTAAAAATAAACATCAACTGTTAGATTCAACTTTGGTCAGTATAACACATGTTAAAAATAAACATTAACCATTAGATTCAACTTTTGT
>NW_013674703.1:26787-29204 GCF_000517525.1 Limulus polyphemus
GATTCAACTTTGGTCAGTATAACACATGTTAAAAATAAACATTAACCATTAGATTCAACTTTTGTAAGTATAACACATGTTAAAAATAAACATCAACCATTAGATTCAACTTTTGTAAGTATAACACATGTTAAAAATAAACATCAACCATTTCATTCAACTTTGGTCAGTATAACACATATTAAAAATAAATATCAACCATTAGATTCAACTTTGGTCAGTATAACACATGTTAAAAATAAACATCAACCATTACATTCAACTTTGGTAAGTATAACACATGTTAAAAATAAACATCAACCATTTCATTCAACTTTGGTAAGAATAACACATTTTAAGAATTAACAACAACCATTTGAATCAACTTTGGTAAGTATAACACATGTTAAAATAAACATCAACCATTAGATTGAACTTTGGTAAGTATTACACAAATCAAAGCACCATATATATATAATATGAACCAAAGCTACCAAAAATTAATATATTTCATTCCAATCAACACTACAGGAGAATAAAATACATTCTTTCCGATAGGTATATTCTATGCTCCATGTGCTGCATTTAGAACTCTAGAATTATTTGATTTATACTCAACATTACATTTTAACAAGTATACTGACTACTACAGTCTCTACATTTAGAACTGTATCATCACCTAAAGCATATCCAACATCGTTCTTTTCAACAGAGAGACTGATTAGTCTAGATACTCCAGTAACTTATTAAGTTATTGTGGCTATCTATCCTCGGTTTTGACATTCTATTATTTCCCACGACAGTCAAAGTGATTTAATGAGTCATTTTGGTCGACTGTCCTCGGTTTTGACATTCTATTATTTCCCACGATAGTCAAAGTGATTTAATGAGTCATTTTGGTCGACTGCTCCTCGGTTTTGACATTCTATTATTTCCCACGACAGTCAAAGTGATTTAATGAGTCATTTTGGTCGACTGTCCTCGGTTTTGACAGTCATAATGGTCGCCTATATCATGAACGACTATAGTGCTTAATAATAAGAATCACAAGGAATTGTACAAAACCCTGATAGAACTTTCTGGCAAAAAACATATTAAACGGTAAACATTCAGTTCAAAAAACACTTTAAAACTGTTACTATTGACTGCTAAGGCTGTAAACATATAAATAAGCAAAGGAAACTTAGAAGGAAAAGAAAATCCGCTCTAAATGGCCGATTTATAATATTTATTCTTCTTATTATTATTCTATTGCTAGCCTATAATAAAAACATCTTGCTATATTGCACCAAACATTTCGTACTGCGAAGGTCGTTGGGATATTGAAAAGTCAATTTGTTTCTTCTATATTTTTACATAAGTTAAAAAACATCATAATTCTAATGTAAACGATGTTATCATTACGCCATGAAGCTAGCTTTCTTACACCTAACTTTTGTTCCTTTAAAAAGCTACAGGGAAAAACAGAAATTACCAGCCAATAATAAATGAACATTACATTTCTGTAACATGTAGATACTCAATGCTTTGTACACTATGCAATAGATGGCTTTAGGTCAGTATCTGTTTCACTGTAAATTGTTATGAGGTTGTTTTAATTGCAATACTTTTACAAACAGAAATGTTATAAAAGCAGGATACACTCTTCAAGTGATTTTTGAACAACAGATTGTCTACATTTTAACATATAGTCTTTCTTTTGTTAGAAAATGTCCTTGTGAAATATAACCTTATTATAATAAAAAAATTTATGATCAACTAAAATAATTCTATTAATGACAAGAATAACGAGAATATAACCACTTTAAATATAAACTTATTATAATAAAGAATTTTGTGATTTGATTAACTAAAATAATTCTACTAAGGACAAGAATAACGTGAATATAGCCACTTTAAGTATAACTTCATTATAATAAAGATTTTTGTGATTTGATTAACTAAAATAATTCCACTAATGACAAGAATAACGTGAATATAACCACTTTAATAATAACCTTATTATAATAAAGAATTTTGTGATTTGATTTACTAAAATAATTCCACTAATGACAAAAGTAACGTGAATATAACCACTTTAAATATAACCTTATTATAATAAAGAATTTTGTGATTTGATTGACTAAAATAATTCCACTAATGACAAGAATAACGTGAATATAACCACTTTAAATGTAACTTCATTATAATAAAGAATTTTGTGATTTGATTGACTAAAATAATTCCACTAATGACAAGAATAACGTGAATATAACCACTTTAAATGTAACTTCATTATAATAAAGAATTTTTGTGATTTGATTAACTAAAATAATTCCACGAATCACAAGACTAACGTGAATATAACCACTTTAAATATAACCTTATTATAATAAAGAATTTTGTGATTTGATTGACTAAAATAATTCCACTAATGACAAGAATAACGTGAATATAAC
>NW_013674704.1:0-2990 GCF_000517525.1 Limulus polyphemus
GTTCGGGATGAACAATACTAAGGAGGGGGCAGTGTTGCGTCATCGAGTCACATGACTACCATGACGCAACGTTTCTAGAACTATCATGTACTTTGGGGAATGTTCTAGTTCTTACTAGATATAGGGTAGGCTGGTATATAAAAGAGGGGAATGTAATGTGTGGGTAGATAGTGAGTAACTGAACTGCAGTCGGAAGTATTGTTGACGTTCGTTGATTAGAGTTTGTTTTAACGCGATTGTTGAAGTTGAGTGTATCGGTAAAGTTATTTTCGGAAAGAATAAATCAATTTTATTAAGTAAAGAACTTGTGTCGCAAGTTTCGTCAGAACGAAGTTACGGAAAGTTAATTAACAAACGAAGACGTAACAATATAAAAGAACTTGCAAATTTAGGTCTCATAGACAAATTTCTATACAAAGCAATGCATACTTGTTCTAATCCTGGAGTGAGAGGATTGTATAAAGACCGTGTTTCTACGTGTTCTGGAACCAATTCCATCAAATGCAAGACATAAAGTGCTAATCGTTGGTCAGGTGGACCCAAGTGTATGTTGGTTGGTATATCTCTCTCTGCAACATAAGGATTCAAGTATTAACCCACTAAGAAGAATGAGTCTTGTTACATTAAAAAACAGCTGTTAACCTAACAAGCAAACTCTAATTACAATTACAGCATGATATCACTTTAGTCTGATGAACAAGTACAGCTGAATAATAATTTGTCAAACACCATTATATCACCCAGTTTGATGAATAAGTTACAGCTGAATAATAAAGGGGCAAACAACACACTTGCTCAAATATTTCCATAACATTTGTTTTTAATGTATTATTTTTATTTTGCTACATGAAATTATATAGACAAAAAAATTAAAACTGCAAACAACCAATAAACTCATTAAATATGAAACAATTAGAAATATTATCAAACATGAAATTATCAAGAATTATTAAGAATGGAAAAAAAAAAACATAACTAAGTATGAATAATATCACATAAATGATAAGATGTGATAAAAAGTTTACCTGAATTGAATTTATTAAAAACACAACATTAATAAATCTTGATTAGTTCAAAATGAACAGACTACAAAAAAAGAAGACTTAACAGATTATGAATGCTATTAGATAAATGTTTTTGCAAGAAGTAAAGCCAACGAAAAATGTTCTACATGAAGGATTTATGAAGTCAAGTGCTTAGTATATGGGCTTACCAAAGTCAGATATTTTGTAAATAGTATCTCCTATGTACATTGTTTCTGTGTCAGTGAATCGAGGCCTTGGGAGGTTATGAACTTCACATGTGTCCCAAAGGATTTGACGTGGTGTTTTACAATCTCTCCATTTACAGGGGCCAGAACTGGGATTAAAGTTCAATAAGAGATTTTCAGTTACATGAAATTTGGAATAAATCTGTACTTAAAAAAAAATTAAAAACAGCATGCATAACTATGATAAAACCAACACATATTACTACATAACAAAATTAGCCGATGAACTTTACCCAGTTTTCTATTATGAAAGCCATCATTTGACTTCTTACATACTGCCTTACTGTAACAAGTATAATAAACACAGAATTTATATTAAAAAAAAGTCTCACACAGCAATACACATAAGTACAAAGTTGTAGAAGGATGTAAGTCCTCCCTAATTACTAACAAACATACATATAGTACACAGATGTATAAAAACTTTGCAAGTTCTTATTATCAGTAAATACTTGATTTCTTTAAATGGTTAATATCTACATGCTACTAATTATAAAAGTGATCACTAATTTAAATTAATGAATTATTTTTTTTACTGCTTTGTTATGAGCCTTCTACATTACAGACAAACAATCAAGAATAAGTGCACAAAGCTCCTATTGAAACCTTACCCTAATACTAAGCAATAAAGTTATACATATTCTGGGATTAAAGAACACTGAGTTTTTCATTGTAATGAAAAACTTACATTTGGTAAGTTTTGGGAAGTCCACAAGTAGCATGATACTTTGTAAGATAACGGTTTTCTAAGTCTATTACTGTCTGACCAATCATATCATCTCCACTGATCAGGTCATAATCCAAAACAGACACAGTCAGGTCCTTATCTATTGGGAGTGTTCCATAAAGTTCAAACACCCTGAGAAGTAAATTGGAAAATATTAGTATATTATGATAATGCTTAAAATTATAAAACATGCATGTTTCTCATATTTTGAGCTTTACATGTTAGATAAAAAAAAAAGTCATACTAAAGTAACCTAGCTTGTAATGCCATACAATTAAAGCTCAAAACCAACTGAATCTAAGAAGACAAATCCCCCCCCCCCCTGCACACACACACAAAAAGTTTGTGGTTAAAATTCACAATATTCAGCTTCTTCTATTCTGAGGTTTATATTGCATTGACATCTTATGATGAAATTTTGCATATTCTGTGATATTTGAACAAAAGACACATATTGCACATTCTACATTGAGATTTTAAGGCAGTTATTTAAATTTTAACAGAACTCTTACCTTCTACTTATAAAATAAAATTCTGATAAAAAATTACATTTTAACTTTAAAAGAAGGGCTTATTAATGAGTCTAGCATTTTATTTCTATTGTATCTGAAACTAAGAGAAAAATTAAAACTTTTACAGTTTTTTTGTTGTTTAAAGAAAAGTTATCATTTTCCTAAACTGAAAATGTATTTCCAAACATACTTACTTCCACTGACACTAATAGCTATTTCTTGATCTTTATCTTTGACATCTAACATTGTGTTCACTTGCTCCAGTCTTTATATACCCCACTCGACTGCCCTCGGCAATATCTAATTTGCAAAACTTTACGCCGGCCCTTACATGCCCTCTATGTAGGTACTGTATATAAGCACTGTACACAGACAATAAAATCACTTTTTCAAGACTTACCACATTCCAGTCACTAACACCAGCTCTTAGTGGGAAGGGAGGGGGTCAGCGGAGGTAAGTATGTTTGGAAATACATTTTCA
>NW_013674704.1:3549-6923 GCF_000517525.1 Limulus polyphemus
ACTGACACTAATAGATAGAATCCACATTGAGAAGGCAGAGGGGCCAGGGAGGACAGAGATCATACAGAAAGTGTCTGCAGAGAACAAATATGTATCACAAGAAGTGGTATCAAAGTGGGGAACACCACACTACATCCAGAACAGGTATGCTCTTCACCCAGATCTACAGAAAATTTAAAAGGGTAGAATATAATACAAGTATGATGGTCCAGCCCCAACCAAACAGCCGAGGATCCACAACTCGAGTTGGATTTAAGAGGTCATGGTACCCATATCCCACGTTGGTGGCCAGAGCAGTTGGACCGCAGATATATATATCTTTGTGATAGGATCCCTACCAGTAACCACAGAATGATGCGTTTCAAACCACTGAATTTATGAAAGAAAGAAAGCAACACCAAAGTGGACAATCATTCTAATCAACCTGAAGAAGTCCAAAAGATAACATCCCAGGCCTAGATTGATGGGATCATATGCCATATGTCACCAAAGTCCAGAACTCATCCAGTCTGGATTTACAAACAGTCGTCTTTACTCCCCCACCAAGTGGGCAAGGAGAATTCCACTTACCCATGGAATTAAGGAGAGGATGTGGAACACTGTCCCACCAAGGACCAAAGATGGGACCATGTCACATTCAGATTTAGGAGGAGATAGTGGACTGTTTTTACAAGTAGGCTCCCACATAGGTTGGTCCTGCTAATACCGACATCTGGGAAAACTTCCAGGGACCCAGGTAGGAAGGTCCTCAACTTCAACCTCTTCCCCGAGAGTGGAGAAAACTCAACATTCCGAAGGCAAATCCTCTGTCCACCACCCCAGCCACTAGAAACTGGGTGTGGTAAGGACTCCAGAGCTCCACTAGTAGAAGTAAGGGGGGAATGAAAGCATTTGGTAGTCCTGAGGAACAGGTCTCCAGAGGCAGTGCAACAGGTGAACCATGTTCCCTAATTTTTAAAAGCAAATTGATCTCGACTGATTCAGCTCTAAGATCAACAGGGACTGGCAAAATCACCTTTAGCTTTACTCATGAGAGTCCATGAGTAATGGTCCATTAGAAATATTGTAATATGATATCGCCATCCAGTATTGTGTCCAGATGGTCTTATGGAACACCTCATCTCGACAGAGCCCATTGCAACCAGGAACTAATATAAAGGTTGCTAGTGTGGAATTTAAATACAAATATACCCAAATGGGCTACTCTTGCCACTTAGTGGGATTTAAAGGAACTCAATAGGGACAAACGTGTCACAGTAGTGACCAGTAAAGGGCCCAGTTTGTTGTCAAATTGTTGAGGTGATCAGTGACATGCTTCTGACAAAAGTTGAAGGGAAGAGAAGTAACTTAAAACTATAGTAAGAGTCAAACAAATCCGTGAAAATTCTGACCTGGTAAAAGAGATAACAAGTTCGTACCTGGCACCCCATAAATCCAACAATAGATCCAAACAGTTTGAATGCTTGCATTTGTTGAGAAAAAGTAATTTTATTGTCTGCATACAGTGCTTATATACAGTACCTGCATAGAGAGCGTGTGAGGGCCAGCATGAAGTTTTGCAAATTAGATATTGCTGAGGGCATTCGAGTGGGGTATATAAAGACTGGAGCAAATGAACACAACGGTAGATGAAGATCGAGAAATAGCTATTAGTATCAGCAGAGGTATGTATGTTTTGGAATATGTCCAAACAATTCTAATTTTTGCAGTATATGTTAGCATTTACAGACTTTTATATAATCAGGTATTTCATATTAAAGTTATACTCTTTCTTAATTTTATGGTACTTTCTAGGTGTTCAGGAACTTTAAATAGCCATTATGTCCTTTCTTTTTTCTTATTACGGTAATTAAAGTAAATTTTATTGTTATACTATTTTATACATTATCCAAAAAACAAATACATGTGAGAGAAATGTTGCTTTGAAATACACACAAGTTTCTTAATAATGTTTGATAGAAAATTTTGAAAATGTGACAAGGGTCTTGCAATAACTACCTAAAAAAACTCAAGATTCAATTATCTAATGTCAAAAGGCAAGACATAAAATACAAATTTACTTTAAGGTGACCCTTCAATAACAAATGCTATTTTTTAGACATGCAATCTTAAGAATATAGTGAAACTAAATGGTGAAGTCCTTTTAATGTTGGTGTGAAAATTAATGACTAAAAGATCGTTATAGCTTACTATAACTAAAATATTTTCTAACAACTCCAAGAGCAGTTCACATTTCAATAACCACATTTCCATAATGAACAGTTTATTAACAAACGATATAATTATCATAGATAAAAGCAACAAAATTAGTCACCAATATACAAACTTACTCTCCAAAAACTGGACTGACAGTATTGGGTTTATAATTTTCATGATTATCTTCACTCCTCCTTCCTAAAGCTATAGATATGTATGGATCAGCCTACAAAGGAAAACAAAGATAGAAAGAAAATTTCAAACTCCAAAAATAATACTAGTACAAAATTTTAGAAGTACTTAGTATTAGAAGATAGTACATCATCATCAACATTTAATTTAAAATGATCATCTTTCTTCTGAGCAAACCCATAAGATAGAACAAGCTATATAGTCATGAACCTCTAATGAAAAAAAAAACACAAAAAACACACACCATTAAACACATGTTGAACATTAACAATAAACTGTTTCAAGTTCAACACAACTAATACCAAAATTAAGTGTAAATAGTGTTGCTTTGAACAATGCTAATGTTACTTTTTGTTTTTACTGTTCTGAAACACTTTTTTTTATCAAAAAACATCAGTTCTCAAGGGATTTATCATATCAGGTAATTGTTTGAATTTCACAAAGCCTCATTTCACAGTCAAATATTCCTTTTATACTGTTTCTTGTTACATGACATAACATGGGTATTATATATTACTGTTACGTCAGCGAGGTCACGTGACTAGTGTCGAGCCATGTTTCCAGAAATATCTTGTTCCTTCATGGATGCCCTAGCATTTACTAGATATAGGGTATATATAAGAGGATCACAACGTGATGGAATGTATGTGTGTAAGTAGTGAGTAATTGAACTGCAGTCAGAAAGTATTGTTGCGTCATCGAGGTCACGTGACTGGTGTGGTGCCCTCTATTTTCTAGAACTATCTTGTTTTTTCATGAATGCTCTAGTATTTACTAGATAGGGTAGACTGGTATATATAAGAGGGGACAATGTGACGCGAGAATGAGGTAATGTGTGTATAGATAGTGAGTAATTGATCTGCAGTCAGAAGTATTATTGAGCACGTTCGTTGTTATAGCGTTTGTTTAGCGTGACTGTTGAAAATAAGTGTATCGGTAAAGTTATATTCGGAAAGAAAAAACCAGTTTTATTAAGTAAGGACTTG
>NW_013674704.1:7199-12727 GCF_000517525.1 Limulus polyphemus
AGAACTTGTGTCGCTAAAGTTTTGTCGGAACGAAGTTACGGAAAGTTAATTAACAAACGGATACGATACAGTATTGTTGATGTTAACGTTCGTTGTTATAGCGTTGTTATAGAGCGACTGTTGAAAATAAGTGTATCGGTAAAGTTATATTCGGAAAGAACAAACCAGTTTTATTAAGTAAGGACTTGTGTCGCTAAAGTTTCGTCAGAACGAATTTACGGAAAATCAATTAACAAACGGAGACGTAACATTACTATACACTAATAAATCCATTTCTTCTGTTTTGGTTCATGTTACATGACAGAATGTATTGATTATATGTTACTACATACTAACCAATCCATTTGGGTCCATAGGTGTGACATCCAGTGCTCTTATGACATACACTCTCACAGTTATTTCTTCTACTGTGGATTTTGGTATCCCTTTCAACATGCATTTTGGATGAGTGGCTTTGGGGTCATGTGGAAGGGGATAAACCCTTATAGTTCCCTAAAATGTTAATGACAGAAATCATACATCATGCATTTCTTTAGAGGAAACATGATACAGATTTTCAAATACAAATGCTACATAAATGCAGATTATGTATTAATGCAAATTATGTTTGATATATTAAATATGGAAAGAACAGGAGTTTCCTCATGACTTATTTTGATAATCTTAAAACAGTACAATGATAAATAATATGTTTTCCATCCTTCCAATAACACTAAGTCTTAGTTCCTATTAGTGCTCATTAGATGGAGGTAATTAAATACCAAAAGTTAATAAATTTAGAAATACTTCATTTTTTAATATATATTTACAATTTTCTGACTGTTTTTTAATTAAAGATAAAGTCAAAATACACTTTTACGGCACTTTAGAATGCTAACAGAACATGGGGGCTTAATTTTCCTTTTTGAGTCTTATCTTTGTAATATTTACAACATAAAGAAACCATATGCTTACCTTAAACTCTCCTACTATTTCAGATTCTTCCAGATCTTTAGACTTTCCACGTTTTAAAGGAAAGGTATTTAAAAAATCCTTAAAACCCTTAAATGGATCAATTTTCTCCAGTTCTACTGGAAACACCTGTGTTATAAATAAATGTTTTTGAACTTACTAAATTCAAAACAAAATGTTGCAAAATTAATTTCATTTAGATTACAATTTATTTCATACAAGTTATAAAAACAAATATTTCAGTTCAATTTCAATTCACAAAATGTTGGAAATAAAGTATGCAAGTACTACATATCTCCCTCCTTCACAGTCTATAATTTGCATCTACAAAATTTGAAACTTTTTTTCTAAGTTCTAGTTTGGAATATACTAACTCCAATCATGATCATCTACTAAATTCAGTTGAAGGTGTAACTTTCTGTGGCATTGTCTAATCTCAGAAGCTAGCTACTGTTTCATGAGATGGTCATAATGTGTCCTACATCAAGGTTTCTCAACCTTTTGCACTTCAAGGCCCAGTTAGTTATTTGGCACAGCAGTAAAGGACCACATATTTAGTTGATGACTCACTAGTTTAGGGCAGTCATAACTATGGATCTTGTGACCCACCAGTTGATAACCACTGTCCTACATCACCTTGTTTATAAAGAATTCCTCTACTACTATTACAGGGAGCAGAGATTCTTATAAGTTCTTGTAATATTATTTGTGACTTGTCAGTTAGAGAGAGAATACGGATCAAGAAAGCAGTTTTGGTACTTTTGGAGAAATTAGTTTGTCTTCAAAGGGTCAAGACTTACTGTAAAGTGCTGTGTTATCACATTGGTTCTTTATTATATTTGCTAACCATACTTTGCCAAATTTTGATTTCAGTTTTAATTACAAGTTAATTTTAGTTTTAATTTACATTACTTTCACCATTAACAACCTGAAAACTGTTGAAAGTAAAATAATATCCAGCACTTAGTTGTATTTGTCAAATTTGATTGTTTCTTCACTTTTGCACTTGTCCTTAGGTTGATATTCCATGCAATCAAATGTTCAAATCTTTTCTAATGCTTTGGTAGTTTACGTCTTTGCTGTTATTCTTCCAAACAACAAATACCACAGAAATAACTATAAATATCACTTTTGTTTTACATGATACATGGAAATTAATATTTTCCTAAATTGAAAATGTATTTCCAATAATACTTACCTCTGTTGACACTTTAGCTGTTCCTCAACATTGGCTTTGCCTATCTAAACATTGGGCTCACATGCTCTAGTCTTTTATATCTCACCTAAATACCCTTAGCAATATATAATTTGCAAATTCCACCACCTGCATCAATGCGCCCTCTATCCTGACACTGTATATAAGCACCTCACTCAGATAATGTAATCACTTTTTCGAGACTTACACCATCCCAGTCACTAACACCAGCTCTTAGTGGGGAGGAAGGGTGGGAGAGTGTCAGTGGAGGTAAGTATTATTGGAAATACATTTTAAATTTAGGAAAATGTTAACTTCCAAAACATACTTACCCTCTGATGACACTTTAGTTATAATCCCACACTGAGAAGGAGGAGGGGCTGGTGAGGGCATTGTCCATATAGAAAGTGTCTATGTAGAATAAGGGTGTACTAAGATAAGAATGGTAACCAAGTGTGGAAACCACACTACACTCAGAACAGGTATGCTCTTCACCCAGAACTTAATATTGGTATCAAGGGTGGAATAGTACATGAGTAATTATTATAGGTCAGCCCCAACCAGATAACCGAGGATCCACAACTTGGGGTTGGAATTAAGGGGTCATGGTCCTTATATCCCACGTTGGTAGCTAGGGCAATTAGACTGCAAAGTGATATATAGATATACTTTTGATCTTATCCCAACCTGTAGCCATAGAGTGATGCGTTCCGAACCACCAGAATTACAATGAGAAAATAAGCAACACTGTAGTGGACAAACTTTCTCTTCCACCTGAAGAAGACTGAAAAGCACCACCCCAGGCTTGGAATGACAGGATCATATATGCCTTACTCAATCACAGGAAGAGAACTCATCCAGTCTGGAATTATGAACATTCATCCTCACTCTCCAACTGAGTGGACAAGGAGCATTTCACTTGCCCCCACCATTATGGAGAGGACATGGAACACTGTGTTCAACCAAGGACCTAGGATGGGACCACTTTGCATTCGGAATTATGAGGAGATAGTGTACCTTCATTAATGAACAATATACAACCCAACATTGTTCATAAGCACACCCCAACTGGATAGCATAGGATCAAATCTGAACTGGTATTAGGAGTAGGCTCCCACATAGGCCAGCGCTGCTCCTACCAACATCTAGGAAATACATCCAGGGACCAAGGTAGGAGGGCCCCAGCTTCGCCCCCTTCTTCAAAAGTGAAGGAGCATACTTGAACACTGTGGAGGAAAAACCTCTGTCTACTACCCCAGGGACTGGAAACTGGGTGTGGTATGGACTCCTTAGCTCCACTAGGTGGGGGGGGGGGGGGGGTAAAGTAAAGTGCACTGGGGAGTCCTGAGGAACTGTTCTCTGGAAACAGTGCAATAAGTGAACCAAGTTCCCTAAATATTTAAAAGTAAACTAACCCCAATTTATTCAATCCAATGATCAGCAGGGACAGGGAGAATCCTCTTTAGCTTTACTCATGATAGTCCATGAGTAGCAGTCCATGATAATATGGTAATACCATCTGGTAATGTGCCTAGATGGTCATATGGAACACGTCATTTCTACAGAGCTTGTTGCAACCAGAATTAAGTATAGTCAGATGGGTTGCTAGTGTGGAATTGGATTAATAAAAGCACACCTGTCTGGGCAACACTCGCCACAGAGTAGGATCCGGTAAAAGCAAGATGTAAGGGCCCATAAAATGTCCCCCAGTGAATCAAAGAAATGAGCAGTGAAAGACATAAACGTGCTGAAGCTGATGAGATGTAACTTTCAGAAGATTCCTTATTTGTAAAATCCATAATATGCAACTTGGATATTTGCAAAATCACCTCCAAGGAAGTGGGAATAAACCTTTGGAAACTGAAGTACCCTAAAAAATATAGAGATGAGATCTAACACCACGAAAAGAGTTAGAGTGAGCCACATAACACCTCTGGGCCTGACAGAACAAAACAAATGATCAGCGTATGGTTGATTGTAGGGGTAAGAGACAGGTGTCAAAAGAATTGTAAAGAGGGATGTATCCTCTTCCCTGGTGGCCAGAGACTTAGAAAGAAAGGACCTAAAGGGAGAGGTAAAGAGTCCTACAAACATGTCAACAACTCCAGCATGAAGGGAGAGATGATACATGGTACATGAGTCTAGACTCGAAAGGTTGATGAGACAAGGCATGTAGTACCACCTTAATATTTCGATGAAGTAATTGAAAAGGCCATTTGGGAAGAAGACTGGATAGCATTGGGGAATCTAAAACCATCAGATATTTAGGATAACTAAAAGGAGATGAAAAGTTGTTTGACCTAACCAAAAGGAGACGAAGTGAAACCCAAGTAAAAAACAGGTCAAAACAAGATATGGTGAACAAGTTTGGTAAAGTGGGTACAAACGCTTTGTGTGGCACACCCCAGGCAACTGTAGATGTTAAATCCCAATGAACTGGGAAGAATCTTGGTATAGAATGTTGAATTGAGGATGCTTTTATAAAGATGTGGGTGCAGAGGTGGATTCACATGAAGAAACTGTAGAAGAGGAAATCATGGCGAGACTAGCCAATCTAGGCTAGCAACATCTTGCATGTAGAGGATCAAAATATAGCCAGAAGTCTGAGTAACAGATGGAAAGCCATAGATGTCTGAAGATGATGTAGTGGAGACTCAAAAGCTTGTAGCTGAGTAGCAAAAGCTAACAGAGGAGGCCCCCAATTAGCAATCCATTCATTCAGGAGAAAGTGGACTGAGACTGACAATCTGCTATGAAATCCATCACCCCAGGAAAATGGCAGGCCAGAAGACTGACACGATTGGAATAGGCCCCATAGAGAAATAAACAAATTTAAGAGACCACTGGTATTGATGAAACATCTCATGAGGATATTCCCCTGCAAAAAATTTACACTTTGCACTACTGACTGTTGGACAGCAAGAAGTTCTAAGTTATTGATGCAGAATGAAGATTCGTCCTCAATTCAAATACCCTAGATTCCTGACCTTGAAGGTACACACTGCATTCCCCAAGTGAAGTACCTGTGAAGAGAAACTATGGACAGAGGGGCAGTATACATTTATACACCCACCCATATATATAAATATATATATACACACACACATACATATATAAGACACGTGTATGCAGATATACATATATATATATATACACACACACATACATACACGCATATATATACACATGCATATATACACACATACATGTGTATATATATATATATATATATATATATATATACTACACACTACACTATATATACTATATATATATATATATATACTACACACACACACACACATACATAGTAGTAAGTAAGTAGGTAGGTACGTAACTACCCCAAACCAACCCAACCACCTAACTAACTAACGTAAGTAGT
>NW_013674704.1:13727-21055 GCF_000517525.1 Limulus polyphemus
GTATTGTTCTATAACGTAAAGAAGAACGAATAATAACTACTAGTAGTTAGTTAGTACGTCATACACTTATTATGATAGTCGGTACACTAGGAAGGAATAAATGTGTCGTCCACCCAAAAAATGCAAAAGATTTGAGAGAGGGCCACAACACCAGAGATAGAACTTTCCCATTTCATAGCCTGGAGCTGGGTGGGAGGTAGCTGAGCTAAGTGTAAAACATGGTGAAAACATTTACAACCCAGCAGAAGACATATGCTAAATTAAAGACTAGATCCCTGAACTGCAGAACCTGATCTTTGTATACAAGACATAGCTAAAGGCAAGATAAATTCACTATGAAAATGTGAAGAAACGCCTCAGAAACTACAAACTTGGGCATCCACAGACCTGGTGAAGAATAACAACGTAGGGTGAGAAAGGACACCATTGTGGACTAGGGAGAAACAAAGAATGGGTTGAGATGAGAAAGAACAATGATCATCCACGAATCTCCTCTTGTCTCAGGCACAACAAATAAATAGGAATAAAATCCTGGAAGAACAGGATCAATTGAGAGTACCATCCCTATGACCAGTAACTCTGATAGCCATGAAACGAAAATCCACACCCCACTGGTCAGGAGGAGGTGGAAATACCACAGGGTGAGAGGTTAATGGAGGTAGAGAATGGAATAGGAAGACCAACCTCAATACCAGAACCCAAAATGCCCATGGATCTGCAGTGAAGGAATACCATGTGTCTATCAATAGTTGTAACCTCACTCTAACCTCACACACACACACACACACACATAGGCTGATACACAATGCCGTTGGCATTGTTCAGCCCAAACAAATGGAATGGCCCTGAAACTAAGATCTGAGTCTATTTAGCTGCTTGAGCGAAATAAGGGGTGAGAGATCAACAACAACAAAAAAAAAGTAAATGGGTGATGGCAAATTGCAATTGCAATACAAATGCCTCTGGGACACCCACGAACATGAAGTGAGGATAAAAGGAAGTCATATGTAAAACCCACAGGCTACAGCAAGTAAACAAAGTCCCTTCACCCAGAAGGAACAGTAGCAGGCAATCTGACCAGGGTAAAAAAAGTCAATAGGAGACCCCATTCATCTGCAAATTAATGTGTGGACCATTGATAGGGTGCCAACAATTTTCGGGGGAAGAAACATCACAGAGCAAGAGTGAGGAGCAAACAAATACAAAAAAATTTGGATTGGTTCAAGTAATCACATGAACCAACCTGGAACCCCATATATCCAAAATTAAATAATTTTGATCTGTGGAAGTGAAAAAATATGTTCCCTTGGAGGTGGAAAGCAAACAGAGAAATGAGGGTACAAGGTATATCCATTTCATCATCTAATATGGCCTGACCACTTTTTCATGACATGTATAGCTAAAACTTATGTACTAAAACTTGCTTCTATTTATTCAATACATTACGTTGTGTATATGTGGTATTTGTATTTAAAATGGCTCAAGATTCAATCTCATAGTATTAAATTTTCAAAACTTTTCTGGGGAAACATGCCAGCAGACCACCCTAGAAATTGCTTACCATGTGAATGGAATATTAAATATAGTCCATCCTAACAAATTAAAAGCCTAAATTATCTGTTTTTAACACTTCTCACTGGCAAAGATTAGTTTCAGTTACTGTTTTAATTTGAAGGTGAAGAATCTTAATTCAACTTTAAATTTTTAGATGAGGAGTTCATACTTCTTTTTTACTTGCAGACCGACCAGCTCCAAATACTCTTTTACTTTGAAACTGACCAGATCTACAAGTTTTTCAGTTTGACAGTTTGAGGGTTTTGAGAATTACCCATCATTTTGTAAATTAAACAAACGGGAGAGTGGTACATCAAAACAATTGATGTGATGCTGTGTAAAAACAGTAATGTACAGGTTCTGCACAATTAGAATGCAACAATATGTTTTTACCTATCATAGAGACTTTCACTATGTCTATAAGGTGGTTGAAATTTATAACGGACTGCTCCTGCCTTATTATTTGAACAATGTCTACACTACTTGAAGTTCCAATGAAACAAAGCAATAAGGATGGTTTAACTACCAATATATATAATAAAAATTATTAAATTCAGAATATTATTCTTGGTTTTATCAACTAATTTTTATGAAACCATCTGTTAATTGTACATTATGTAAAATCAAGAAGAAAATGCATATCACACTAAACTCTATGGTGTGCAATTCATTAAAACGTATTTTTTATAATTGGCACTATTTAGAATGAAGAATAGGAATAAGAGGTTTAATGATACATTTTTAATTTTTTTTAATGTTAGGCATATTCTTGGCATTTTGGTTTATAGATTTGAATTGTTTTGTAATACTGATGCATATAAATTAACATTTTAAAACCTTTTGTGCAATATACCTGCCAAACTGAATTAATTCTTACAAAACAAACTGAAACCAAAACTGTCTTATATTTGGATCTAATTCTGTTGACCAGTAATGTTTTTAATTTATGCACTACTGGCACTTATGTTTAAAATTTTTTAAATTATAATAAATAATTAAAAACAACATTTTATATTTACACAATAAAACTTTATTGAAGCCGTATGGCTTCCACTTTAAAATATCACTCTACAAGTACATGTTTCGACATGATCTACGTCATGCTCAGAAGTTTAACAAAAAATGCAAATTCGGTTAAAAATACCATATTAAAATCTGTTTATGAAGAAAACAAAAAAGAAACTCTAAGTTTACCTTACGTTCCAGGTTTAACAAGTCAATTATATAAAGTATTTAAAAAGTATCAGAATTTTTACCCTATCTTCAAACCAATAATAAGATAAAAGATATGATAGGAAATGCTAAAGATAGAATAGAATTAACAGATAAGACAGGGTATATACAACATAGAATGTGAATGTGGTAGTGTTTATATTGGTCAAATATATTTAAAATATAGATTGCAAGAACACAAAAGTTACACAAGAAATAATAAAATAAAAATTTCAGCTATAGCCGAACATGTAAAAACTACCCAACATGTAATATTATTGGAAAAAACTTCAGTTTTAGCTCAGCCTCGAAGTTTTATATCATTAAATATTAGAGAAAATTAGAAATAATTAAATATAAAAAACAAAAACAAGCATTAAATAGAGATGAAGGACCAGCAATTCAATACATTGATATATGACGAGACATTTTTTTCAATTACACTAAGGAAATATGTAAATAACAATGATATAATGCGACAAAGGGGAAAGTATAAAATAGTCTTGTAAGTTACTCCTGAGCATGACATATATCACGTCAAAACATGTACTTGTAGAGTGATATTTTAAAGTGGAAGTCGTATGGCTTCAATAAAGTTTTTAATTAACAAATTTTTAAAATTTAATTAAAAGTTTTTTAAAAATGTTTTTAATTCCCTGTTCTTTAGTGGCATTTACAAATTTTGAAATCTAATGAGTTGGAGAGGGGGGCAGAATCGACATGTTACTGTCTGATTGTGGTTTGTAGTAACCTAAAACATTACACATTTGATTGTTTGTAATTAAGCACAAAGCTACACAATGGGCTATCTATGCTCTGCCCACCACAGGTATTGAAACCCAGATTCTAACATTGTAAGTCTGCAGACATAGCACTGTGCCACTGGGGGGCTTACGCATTTGAAGACATGTATTAAATTCAGCCTGATGTGTTACTTTCCATAGCAGGACTTTGTTCACTGTTCTATGAAATAGCTGTGTTGTATCCTACTTCACCCTATGTGTAGAAGATTGCTTTATGACTCTCAAGTGGAGCAAGATACTTACAACATTTTTCAGTCTGCTGATCTGCTACTTTACCTTTAGTTTCTCTTTACTTTACAATGCAATACTCTACAGCTATTCAATCAGTGTTTTATTTTTATTCCAACTTTAGCATCATGTCTTTTCTCCTTCATTCCACATATAACAAATCATTACCCATGTCCTTATATATATACTATGTGCTTAAATCTCTATTTGTTGTAAAAATCAACCAACACTGTACTAGGTTGAACCTTCAAATTACCATAATCATTAGTCTTGCTTTGCATCCAAAAATTGCACATGCCGTAAAGTTAAAGAGGTAACAGATATCAAAACTGACCTCTATGGTATCATATCCTTTTTCTAGGTAATTTCCAGCTTTGTTCAGTTCCCCAATTGAAGCATAGTATTTAGCCCACCAGTCAATTGTTTCATCTTCTTCTGCATGCTATAAACCAACATTTACAATTACAAAAAAAAAAGTTACTGTACTGATTAAGTAACCACAATTACTTTTCATGCAGATATATTTAATCATAATGCTTTTGTTCTATACTGTATATATGCAAACACATACAGGCAAATATGCTAAAATTTATAAAGTCATTCTCTAATTTTTATGAAATAAAATTTTAACTTATAAAAATTTAAACTTATTCATTTTACACAGTGGAATAAAAATGAATAAAACATTTAAAGAAATTGATTATTATATTAAAAATTTTCCTACATCATATATATGTATAACAATCAATTCCAAATAAATACCTATCAAAGAAACAACTTTCAAACAATGAGAAAAAACAAACACGATTTAACCCCAAAACAGTAATAAGTCCATAATGACTTAATTCAAGAAATGTTACTCAACTGATAATTAGATGACAATTTAATAACAAACACTTTTTGCTGCTACTGTTACATGTGTGGATGTATATGTATTACACACATAAACATATATGTGTAACATATAAAGAAAGTTATATATATGTGATTATAGATGTATGTAGATTTTCCAGATAGCTGTACAGAGAAAGCTCTTAAGAAATGTTAGCATTACAATATTAATTTGTTGAAGAGCAGAATTTGATATTTTGGGTATACTTGATTTTATTAATTTATAACTGACTCTAAAACATTGTTTGTACAAATGTTCAGTTTTTTAATTTTTTTATTTATACTTTCTTCATAAACAACCTTCTACTCTAACATGTATATTCCTAATAACTACATTTATAATTTTTTTCTGAAATTAGTGGTCTTTTAATCAAATCAACTATGTTATTAACAAGAAAAAAACAAGTTAACAGTTAATAATTCTGAGTAAACTAAAATCATTCCTCACATTATCTTGTCCTATTCCTCTGTCATCCTCCAGGATGTCCACAGCTGTCTCAGGTGGACCTGTAAATTAATTTGCATAAGCTGATTGACAAATTATGAAATATCTATGCTCGAATTTAATAAAAATACTTATATATAGAAGGAAATTAAAAGAAAATAAATCATAATAAATATTCTTGGGTAAACTGAAATAGATCATATCATTTCATAGTGCACAATATTGTGTATTTAAGGATTTTTCTAAACTGAAATATTCTACAACTCTTGAAATATTCATATTATCATGCAACAATAATTATACATAAGTTCTATAGCTATCAAAAATTATCAATTACTGAAGCAATTGAATATTTTTGAGGAAATTTTGCAATTGCTTCAGTATATTTAATAGTTGAAAAGAGTTAAAAATAAAGTTATTAACATTTTTCTGAGTTTTTGAGTGAACATATACATGGAGAAATGGCATGATTAAGAATGTTAGTATTACAAAATAATCAGCGGCATTGGAAAGCACATAGAGATATTGCCTGGAAATGAAGTAAGTGCATGAACACTCATGACAGGTTGTGATGGATTACTGATGCTAACTCGTTAGCACTGTAGAAGCTAAGAAAAAGTTGAAGTTAACAAGCAAAAGTGGTAGTTTGATGTCAATATTCCTTACAAGACGCTAGTGTATTGGTACCAGTAGAGAGGGAACCAACTAACTCACCATAACAGTAACCAATCACTTGAGAGTTTTGGTTATGGTTCTGGATTAGCCTGGGAAATTGCACAGATCAACCAATAAAGTGATAGAACTACTTGCGGGTTCTGGATACTATTAGAAGATCGAGAGAATACTGAGAATATATGGTTCAAAAGCCCCTGTCTGAAACCAAAAAGTCAGTCTCCTTCGAGAGTACAGGATTCCTCTGAAGTTCTCAAATTATTCGTAAACATGACTCTGGAAGTCTCGAAACCCCAAAAGTTTACCAATCTTACTCTGATGTAAGTATAAATTTATAGTTTCTCTTAATCAGTTAATGTAAGTAATATTAAAAGGATATCCATGTTACACTAAAGAAGTGTACTTGTTATGTATTAAAGAATAATTACCGATTAACGTTTATTATAAAGTTTATAAGAAGTTAATGAAATTGTGATATTGGATATTATATGAAAATGTCTAATAAATGTTATTATAATATAATCATTGTTGGTCTGGAACTCTGATTCTTTATTCTAACTGTAAATTACTTCGAGTTAGCAATTTCTGTGCTCCACTCGCCACTACAAATCCTCCATTAAATAAATTTGGTGTGACTGGCAGTATAACTGAAACTCCAACAATTTTACCCTAAGGGTGCTGCCCATTACATTACCATAGATAGAAAAGTATATATCTAGCTGAACAAGTACTTCCTTAAGTTAAATTATTAATTTCAATTGGGTGAATGGAATTGATTGTACCTCCATCACTTCTAATCTCTTCATCATTATAATAAACTGCATCATAAAGGAAGGAATGAAGACTCCTTACAACATGGGTTCCTACAATGGGTTTACGGCCAAAGCGTCGATGATCTCTTACTTTGATGTGTAGTGGAGGCAAATAAAGCTCTTCCTGAGGTAGCATCTGAAAAAAATTAATTAAAATGAAAAGCTAATACATTTTCAATATTAACAAAGTTAAATCAACCTGAAAGAAATATCTTTCTGATTTATGCACATTTTTATATGACAAAAAAAATCCATATTTTTTTTAACATTCAATTCACAAGTAATGGGGAAAGTTTCACTTAAAAATATGTCATAATTGTCAGATATCTAACTTTAGCATTTAGATAACATTTCAAAGAAACTGCAAGTCCAATCTGAACATGTCATTGTGTTTTTAAATCCATAAATACTTCAGACAATATGACATTTTAAAAGTGATGTCTACTGGAAAATGAACATGTCATTTTATAGTCAACATCATGATATTCAACAAGTAAAACAACAGTTATTAAGCACTAATATAACCTAATTTTACAAAGCAAGCACATTTGAAAGTGTATTTGTCATCAAATATTGAGACTTTATAGCACATATTTCTGATTTAATTTGCTGATAAGCAGCAAAATATCATATCATATTGTTGCGTCAGCAGTCACATGACCGCCGTGACGCAACGTTTCTAGAACTATCATGTACTTTGTCGAATGTTCA
>NW_013674704.1:21934-26332 GCF_000517525.1 Limulus polyphemus
TTCAACAAATCAATAGTTGTTTGAAGCATAATATTTGGATTCTTGTTGAACATGCTGAGATGATAATGTAATTATATATTCTTGACCAAGTGGATGAAGATGATTTTCCTTGCTATTTGGATGCCTTTTGACTGTTAATGACACTTCTAATTTCAGTTTTATCAGGTTTATCAAAGGCATTTGTATATTTTCAAATAAGATACTCACACCATCAACCTTGGCTAACTTATTTGAATATATATTACATTCCCGAAGAAATATAGTTTTCACATCTTCCATGTCCTCTACTTTGCACTATATATTTTTCCATGTGAGGGCAACATGCCCTAACTGGAGTAAAAGATTCGTATATAGCATCCCCCCATCAGGTTGAATAAAATAGTAATAAAAATAATTCAACAATATAACACATACATGTCCTTGTGCAATCATATACAATTTCTTTCCGACATAATATACTGTTAAGTATATTATGTACATGCAACAGCATAAACAATACAGCAGTTGATGTCTTTTGGCTAAAAAAGTACATAATATTGGGTATATTTTCAGATGAGTATAAGTGATCATTTTCCTGTTTTTGTTTCCATCGTACATTATATTTGGAAATGCCTATAAAGACATTACATCTTCCTTCTTTATTGTTATCATTGTAGATATCAGCAGAATCACAGCATTTGTTTTCATGTTCATTATTCTCAAGAGTATTAACTGAGGATTGCAAATAGAGAAAACTGCCCTGATCATTCATGTACTTATCAAGCTTTCTTAAAATCACTTAAATTTACTGCCTCTACAACATCTGAAAGCAACCCATTCTAAAGGCCAACCACCCTCTTAGAAAAATAAAACTGTCTTAGCTGAAGATGACTTGAGTTTTAATAACATTTGACATTGTTGTTTTGAGAAATGGCAGTGACAGCTCAAATATCTGCTGTTAATAATTTTGGGTTTAGATTATAATTGATTTTACAATCTTGCTTTTTGTCTCTTGTGGAAATATGATCCTAATATGTCATATGAAATTACTCTTTTTAATTGCTGTCATTACCATTATTTGAACCACTGTCATTTTGTGTATAGAACATTGCCTCATGCCAACTCATTCCTTTTTTCCAAAATATTTGTTTGTTTATTTGAAATTAAGCACAAAGCTACACAAATGGCTATCTGTGCTCTGCCCACCATGGGTATTGAAACCCGGTTTCTAGCATTGTAAGTCCGCAGATATACTGCTGTGCCACTGGGGGCTTTCCAAAATGACCAATTGTTTTTCTCTAGAATATACAATGGAAAGGGCTTCATCTCATAATTCATGACTGCTTAATTCATTCTGTTTTCTTCAATTATTTTATCCATACAATCTTGAATATATAAGTGTTGATCTGTAACTTGAACTCAATAGCCATGCATAACCACTTTTTCTTTGTACTCATGATGCACAAATTCATGATGCATTCCATTACATGATGTCTTACCTTGTTTAAATAATTGAAATGGATTTTTGCATTCCAAACATGTATGAGAAATTTGCTGAAAGCCTGTCACATGAGTGCACTGTAATGCAAATTCAATATTACGATGAGACTCCATCTGATATGTTGTTCAAGTTAATGTTGATTTCAATGGGACTGAAATCATCTCCAGGTTCTTAATGAATATGTTTCAATATTGCCACTGTAACTGATTATTTGATTTAAAATTTCAAAATTGTTGTATAACAAAATCCCACTATCATAATCTACTGTTGTTGCAGCTTTCTTCAATGATAAGTCAGAGTGTTGACTAATTTCAGAAACAAAGATGCACCAATTTGACTATTTGTATCAAAACTTTATTCATAAGATCATCAAATTTTAAATTGATTTCAGATAGCTTTGTCTCTTTTTCATCCAACACAACCATACACTCACCCCAATTAATTAAGAAAGCATCTAAATATCGTAGGAAGATAGAATATATCCCACTAAATAGTTAAGGAAATCCTTAGAGCACCTGGCAACAAGATGCTGTCATGTAACATGTCAATAGACTTTGAAAGCATTTAGTTTTGCTGATGTAAAAGGTTTACAACCAAAGATAACATTGCAATTGACCTTCTGTAACACATTTTACACTGGAACATGATTGTACAAGGAACACAGTTATGACAATAACACTTTCCATTGCACTTGCAGTTATTCACTTGGAAGTTGTATTTGTGTTTCACCCTTCCTTTTTTGTCAATCTTGTATTGCAACTACCTACTTTTTGAGTAGTTCAGGATGAATAGGATAAATGAACAGAGCTGGGCAAGTAGTAATATTTGCTAATCAATTAACAGATGGGTTCATTAATCAATTAGTAAACCACACCCCCTACAGTCCATATAAGCAAAGAGAAAAAAGTATGGATGTGTCATTACCATGTTGACTTTTCCAATCATTATTCTAACATGGTATTACATTTCTTTTTTTTTTAAGTAATTATAGAAATACCCTCGATTCCATATGATAGATCTCTTCTGAAAGTCACCATTCATGCCCTTTGTAAAGAACATATTTTATGTTTAAAAAATATTTTCCCAAAAGTTTTATGGACATTTCCTAATTGGCAAATAAATAGCTAATATTGACTACATATTCACCATTATGTTTGTTTTTAAAATATACAGTAATCACCTTGATCTAATGTAAATCAAACAAATGGATAATTAAATAATGAAAACATGTTTTACTCTCACCAATATGTGTAATAATGATTTTATTTATAACATGTCATGATTGCAATTGCAAGTAATTAAGTAGCAAGTTAGCCAATTTATTTATGTATGGTTTTTAAATGGAATAAACATAAAAATAATATTTAATAAAGGTGTGAGTCATCAAAATATTTTGCAATTGCCTACCACACTAAAAAGCAAACTTATCTGATTTGATTACAATTTTATTTTGTGAACATAATAACAAAAAAAATTTTTATAAACATTTCAACTCAATAAATTCATAGCACACCGTAATTTTAAACCAAGAACCAAACATCAAGATACCTTTACTAAGCCTTAAGCAGTCTACAGTCATGCGACTTCTGTGCTTAATCCTGTATATACATACATATATTCCTGTGTCTAGTTAGATTACTTAAACCTGATGGTGACAAAACCTTATCCAAACATTGCACATTTGTTACTGTGTAAAAAAAGTTTTATAAAGTTTTCTTTGTTACCCATTCACCCTGTCTCTAAACTGTATATAAGCTTACCTACCTTATCTCACTGTTGGATATACAAGATTGTTCAATTTAAGAGTTATCATACATTAATATTTAATGATTATTTAATTTTCATAACAAGAGGGTTAAAAGTTAATTATTATAAAAGTAATAGTTATGACAAGTTTCATTATGTAACTGTGTACGAGTTGTACATTGTGTATGCAGTTTAATTGTTGTACTAGGCTTTTGTAATATTGTTGATGTCATCTTACTCGAAGATTCTAAGTTTTAAAGAAGTTTCTAAGAAATGAAGCTAGTGAAAGTAAAAGAGAAAAAAGTGAAGTTAGACTGTGTGATTGTTAGTTTAGCTATAATGGGCGATTTCTAAAGGGAAAGTTTTACAGTTTGTATTGTAACAACAGAGATGTAAAAGAATAATTCGTCTTGTTAATTGGGTTCCAAAGTAATTGAAGCAGCCTGTGTTGTCTTTAGATGTAAGCATTATTTAAAGCTCTGGATACAACTGTGGTAACATAAGTAAATTTATCACTGATTGTATTGTGATAACAGAGGAGAGAAGAAATACTTCGTCTGGTCAATTGGGTTCCAAAGTAACTGAACCAGCCTGTGTGGACTTTTGATGAAAAAGTGAATTATTTAAAGCTCTACATTCAACTGTGATAACCTATAGTGAAAAGATTTTTTTTTGTATACATTCGTTTGATTTGTTCTGAATATATCTGTTGAATAGGTACTTAAAGAGGGAAGAAAATCTAACGGGTGCAGATATTGAGGCACAGGTGGACATGGCAGGTGTAGATGTCACAGATGCAGAACCAGAAGACAGTGACTTAGTCATAGAAGATGAAGACCTACTAGACCTAACACCATTGGATGGAGATGAGACGTACAAAGATGTCAACATCAGTGAAGAACTAATTGGCAAACAGAAGAAAGATGTAAAAGGTCTAGTGTACCAATATACAGATAGATTAGGCAAGATAAGACCTTATGCAACAGAGGATCAAGATCAAGAGGAAGACAAGGGATCCAGTCAAGGTGAAGCCTTGACAGATACCCTATGCAATGAGAGACCAACTAAGGAATTTGAAATGTTGGTGCAGACCATATGAGGAGACTTAGTGTATGAACTGAGAACAGTATTTGTATATAAGTAAAAAAAAACTATGTTGTAAATATTGTTAC
>NW_013674705.1:0-12168 GCF_000517525.1 Limulus polyphemus
TTGACTGTGAATCTATCAAATTCTGGGCTACTCTTGAACGACCGAATAGTGATATTTGACTGTGAATCTATCAAATTCTGGGCTACTCTTGAACGACCGAATAGTGATATTTGACTGTGAATCTATCAAATTCTGGGCTACTCTTGAACGACCGAATAGTGATATTTGACTGTGAATCTATCAAATTCTGGGCTACTCTTGAACGACCGAATAGTGATATTTGACTGGGACTCTTTCAAATCCTAGGCTACTCTCGAACGACCGAATAGTGATAATTGACTGGGAATCTTTCAAATCCTGGGCTACTCTCGAACGACCGAATAGTGGGATTTAACCGTGAACCATATAACGCACTCCTGGTCCCAAAGGTCGAAGCGCGATTATTTTATTTTTTTCAGTAACGGGCGCGAACCGATGACTCTAGCTCCTGAATTCTCGGACAATTCTTTTATTTGCTGTTTCGCACAAATATTCACAATGGGCTATCTCCGCTGTGCCCATCACACGTATCGAAGCCCAGTATTTATCGTGAGAAGCCTTCATACTTATAGCTGAGCCACTGGGGTAAGTAAACGTTAATCATTATATTGACTAGTTTGTATAATGTATCAAAAGATGGCGATATCATAGAACTTGCTGTGTGTTGATAGAAAAGACATTTTACTTGTCTATCAGGTAAGGGAAACTGTTTTCAGTAAAAAACAACAACAATAACATAAAGATACAGGATAAAATTCAGAGTGATAAACATATAATAAACGTGATGGATCTGAAAATTCGTAGCGCAGATAAAGTGGCATTTTACAGTTTCACCAGTTTTAAGATTGTGTTATATGATAAGTAGATGAAAGTGGGTTCTACATGATAGAGTATTACAGTTTTAAAACCAGAATCACGATGGAAAGTCGCACACATGGTCTGTTCTGCGAACAATATATCTTAATGTCTATTCACAGGACAAAGGTTTTAATGTCCTACAGTTTGTAGAAAAATGGCTTCCTTGCCTTTCTCCACTGCCCGTGGCTTTTGTGAAATTACAGTTTCATCCACTGTTGAAAACATGTTATTTCTATTGGGTCTGTAGTGTTTATCGATTCTGTGAAACCCTTGCTGATCTAGCACGTTTTAGACATTATTAGTTTGTGTAGAAATACTCTAATCTTTAATTGTATAAATTATTTGTTCTATATGCTTGATGTGTCACATAACTTACACTGCTACCACCGATTTATATACATACGTCACAATCTGGAGTTCTATATGTAACTTCACTAATGTTGTCATGTTAACCCTAAACCTAGGGCAGTAGAATTAAAATTCGGTTAAAATGAATCAACTATAGTTTTTGTTTCACAAATTATCCTTTCTCTATTGATTCTGGTGTGGGTTAGTGGTTGGTGTACCGGGCTTCAGATCTCATGGTCCAAGGTCCAAGACTTGATGCCGTTTGACTCTCATTTTCAGCTACAGAGGCTTATATATATGTCAGTAAGTCCAGACATTTGTCTCCAATAGATGGACGGGTGTTGTTGTACGCTGCATACTTTCTGGCCAGTAGCACAAAATCAAGGAGGTCTATACCTGAAACCTAGAGGTCTCCCTATTTAACCCACGTGATCTTGAAGAAGCGACCATCTTCTACCAAGCGTGTCCATAAGTGACAGATAGTTGAACGGTCTCTGGATATAGAGGTTAGCTGCGCACAACTAATAAATGGAAAAGTTGGCGATTGTCATGGAGGGCGAGGTGGGATAATTGTTCATAAGAACAGAGAAGGAATAATAATAGGTGAAACTTGGGGCGCCCAAAAGTAACACCCCCTCTCCCTCCTGCTGCCTTGCAGGTTAAATCATTTAGTCAAAGGCTAACGAAAAGCAAAAGGAAACCACGGCTGTAAACCCGAAGAATGTCATGTCTCTCAGAGACACAGACAAAGATATCAGCGAAAAGGGGCTCAGTGTTGAAAGGGGTTGCCACTCGCAAACTAGTTAAACCAGCCTGTCACCCATCTACTGTTCGCAACAAGAATAATATTATAATTGCAACTTTGAATATAAGAACAATGTTTTAACAAGGAACTTTAGACGACATAAAGAAGGAGATGGACATCAACATCATGGACCCATCAGAGGTCAGGTGGAAAGGAGCGGGACCTCTGACCTCATAAATCCACACATTATTGTATTCAGGAAGTAAACATCATGAAAGAGGAGTTGGAATAATGCTAGAAAGCCAAAAAAACAAAATGTGTCAAAGGTTATTATGCTGCTTCTGAAAAGGTAATACTCGTCAAGCTAATGGGGAAACCCTTTAACACCTCAGTTATACAGCCCTAAGCTCCCACATCCGAACAGGATGAGGATGATGTAGATGATTTCTATAAACAGCTTGAACAAGCTTTGAAACAGAGCAGACCACAATAAGTTCTTATTGTCGTGGGTGACTTTAATGCAAAAGTCAGAAATGATAGAGTCGATGACATCATAGGATTGGGTTCAGAGTATGACAAACGGCCAAACTGGCTGAATGGTGGAGAAACCATAATTTAATTACTGCAAATACCTGATTTCAAAATCATCGAAAAAAAGGGTGCAGATATGGAGAGGTCCAGGAAACTGCACAAGATATATTGAACACATAAATGGTATAAATGTGGGCGGATACAATTTGAACAACCTCCGATACGCAGATCACACAGTTTTGATAATAAGATCAGAATCAGATCTGAAATATTTCTTGCACATAGTGGTTCTAGAAAGTAAGATCGAAAGTTTATCCCTCAATGTGTAAAAAGACTGAATGCAGGGTCATATCAAAGAAAAGAATCATACCACCCTGTAAAGGAGATATAATAAAAATAGTCAAGACATTTAAATATATAGGTTATAGGTTTTACCACAACAACAGATGGACGATGCAAAGAAGAAATATAGAAAAGAACATTAATGGTAAAAGATGTTTCTGATTGTTAAGCCCAATTCTGAAAAACAAGAACATTTCTATGACCACTAAAACTTAACTTCTTAAATGTTATGTTTTGTCACTGAAATATGGTTTTGGAGAAGAATTCTTGGAATAGCATGGACTGAAAAAGTGTTAGAAAGAGCAGAAGCAAAGAAATCTCCTATAAAAACTACCAGAAAGAGACAGATAAAGTTTAAAGTGTATTTCATCCGCAAAGAAGGCTTAGAATATCAAATACTGACAGGAAAGATCGGGGTAAAAACACAAAGAAAAGCAAATAACAAAGATAATTATCTGCCTGAGAAAGAGGATCGACAACCCTGCACTGGAAGATAATGACATTATCAACTGAAAAAAAAGTAGATGGAGAGCCATGATGCCAATTTCTGCTCATAGAAAAGGCACCAGAAAGAGAGTGTGGCCATTACCACAAACGTCTGCTCATAGATAAGACACTAGAGAGAGAAAGAGAGAGAGAGTGGCCTTGATGCTAATGTCTGCTCATAGACAAGACACTAGAGAGAGGGAGAGAGGCCTTGATACTAATGTCTGCTCATAGACAAGGCACTAGAGAGAGAGAGAGGCCTTGATACTAGTGTCTGCTCATAGACAAGGCACTAGAGAGAGTGTGGAGCCATGATCGCCATTGTCTGCTCATAGATAAGGCACTAGAGAGAGAATGTGGCCATGATCGCCCACGTCCCGAACAATAGCCACTTACATTAAACCAATAGAAAACTGACAATAGCTTAATAAAATGTACAGAATTTACAAACACAAAATTAAAATTCAAAAAAAGTCTCTTAATTTTACGGGCCATATCTTCTTCCATACTGGTCTCCATCTCATTGGTTTCTGCTTCACGTGGGATTTATCTGCTCCATCAGGAAATGTCCTATTATCGGTAAAAGTCACATCAGTGGTAGTAACTTCATTAAGGTATTCACTGTTTCCCTTCTCAAAACCGGGTAGAGTTTCTTCTTCGACAGTGGTTTTTTCAGGTGACACGTCTTCAGCGGTGTCTTTTGTTCCATTGTTTACTTGTTCCAACTGTAATGTCCTGGATCATGATAACGCCAAATCCTGTTGGCATGCACCACCTTTGGCTTACCTAGGCGACCACATTTTATTCGGAAAGTCACGTCTGAGAGACGATCCACTATGTCATATGGGCCTTCCCATGGAGAAGACAACTTAGGAGACTTCCCTTTAGTGTTTCTGGGATTATACAACCACACCTTGTCTCCTGGTACAAAGCTGACTTCAGTAGATTTCTTATCATAACATAGCTTCATGGAATCATCAGACATTTTCAAGTTTGAACGTACTTGATGGTGAATATCATCCATCCATTCAGATAGCACTTTCACAAACTCTGACACACTTTCAGGCAATTCTTCATAAGGTGGGCGTCTTGTTATCAGGTCCACTGGCAACCGAAGTTACCAATCAAACATCAGCTTTGTTGGAGTGTATCCAGTGGCTTCATGCTATGCTTTCCTATAGGCCATAAATAGTGCAGGAAGTAAGACATCCCAGTCATCTTGGTGGTTATTACAAAACTTTGCCAATTCCTGACCCAGTGTCCAATTGTACTTTTCTACCATCCCATCAGACTGTGGGTGGAGTGTCGTTGTCCTGGTCTTTCGTATGCCAAACAACTTGCTACATTCATGGAACACTGCTGATTCATAGTTACGGCCCTGATCCGAATGCAGTTCGTATGACATACCAAATCCGAAGAAGAAATCACTAATAGCCGAAGCTACAGTTGTAGCATCCTGATTTGGTATTGCATACACCTCAAGCCACTTGGTGAAATAATCCATCACCACACAAATGTACCTGTTTCCAGCATGAGTTTGGGGCAAAGGAACAGCAATGTCAACAGCTACTTTTACATTGGGGCACCAAATTGATATAACTTCATTGGAGCATGTCCCTTGGTCCTGCACCATTCTTCCACATGTTTTTCTATCCAGTAAAATCTCTGCCGTAGGTGACTCAATGTCTTCTTAACTCCAAGATGTCCTGCTGTTAAACTATAGTCGGATTGATGCAGTAGAACTTCCCGTAACTTTCTCGGTATAACTGTTTGCCAGGTCGTCACTTTCCCATCTGTAGTTTTCTATCTCCTCGCAAGAATACCATATTCAAGCTTCAACTTGTCCCGTTGTGCCCAATAGTTCTTTGTCACAGGGCTTAAGCTAGACATTTTCTCCCAAGCATGGTGCAAAACACTTACTTGTAGGTAATCAATTATTGGCTTCAAATATTGGTCTTTCTCCTGCTCTGCTTTAATATCTATACCTGGTTCCACTTCACTGTCATCAGCTCCTTTAGTCACTTCGACTTCAGCTTGATGGCACCTGGTTAGTTCAGCCTCTCTTTTGCAACAATGTCTGCAGTCATTTTTGCAGGGTCTTCGGCTTAGTCCATCGACATTTCCATGAGATTTTCCTTCTCCGTATTCAATATTATAATTATGATGGTCTATCTTTCCGATCCAACGTGCCAGTTGTCCCTCTGGATTCTTTAATGATCTTAACCAGCGTAATGCAACATGGCCTATCCTGACAGTAATCCTGGTGCCATAGAGGTAAGGATGGAAATATGTCAGACTCTTTACTATAGTAAGGAGTTCCCTCCGTGTTACACAGTAGTTCCTATCTAGTCTACTCACGACCCTACTGAAGTAGGCCACCGCATATTCGTTTTCGCCCACATTCTGAGACAACACTCCTCCAATTCCGACATTACAATCCAATATGTACGGCCGTGAGGGATTTGGAAGCTTTAAAAGTGGTGCTGAGGCCAATTTTTTCTTTCAATGTCTTGAAAACATGCTGGCAAGAAACTGTCCATTCAAACTTCTGGCCTTTTTTGGTCAAATCATGTAGTGGAGCAGCTATAGTTGCAAAGCCCTTCACAAACTTCCGGTAATAGGTACAGAGTCCCAAGAAAATTCTTAACTCTCCCATATTGTCTGGTGTTGGCCAATCACGCACTATTTTCACCTTGTCAGGATCAGTTTATACACTATGATCACTTACAATGTGACTCAAGTAAAACCCCTCTTTCTGGAACAAGTGGTATTTCTTGGGATGGAGTTTGAGCTTTGCTGCTTTCAAACACTTGAATACTTCCTCTAGTTGGGACATTTCCTCATCAAACGTTGTTGCAATCACAATGACATCATCCAGGTACACTAGGGCTATCCTCCATTGGAGGCTTTCCAGTACCCTTTCCATCAGCCTCTAAAATGTTGCTGGAGCATTGCTTAGATGTTGGGACTTTCACAATGGAGGTTAGTGGGCGTCCCTCAACATCAACTATTACTGGTTTCCCGAAGCTGACAAATTGGTAGTATTCTTCTTACACTGTCTCTTCATATGTCCTTGCTCTCCACAGTTCCAACAACCTTTCTGGGTAGCAGCCTTTCCTGCCACGGCATCTTCCCTGTGTTGAAGTTGCCGGTATTGAGCTCTTTTGTGTCCCGGTTTGTTACAGTGGCAGAAAAGTCCCTCAAACTTCAAAAGCACTAGCCATTGCATCTTGTATAGTAGAGAAATGTGCTTTCTTTACTTATATCTTCAGTTGTGGACTGTCCAAGGGATATACAAACTGATCCCTCAGCAACAGTTTTAGGACATCGAGTGGTGCAGTTGGGTAGGCCTTGTGTGCCATACTTTCCAAATCCTGTGCCAACTCTTGCAGGAAGTCATGCGACGCTGGAATCATGCACACTGGAGTTTCTGAAAGGATCATGACTGTTCCTGGCAACTCTTGTCTTTTCCAGGCGCCCTTTATTTGAGTATATAAGCCCGGCAAATTGCAGATAGGGAGATATAGAGACAGATAATCGAGTCAAGTCGTATGTAAAGAGCGTGAATCATTGTGGATTATAGCGTGTGCTTAAGTTAAAGTGACTGTGGAAATTCTGTGTATTGCAAAGTTGTATTGAGAAATAATTAACTAGTTTTATTTAAGAAAGGACTTGTATCGCTGAAGTTTCTGAGAAAGAAATTTTACGGAAATTATCAAACAAGCAGATACATAATAGAATAATCTGATAGTTGATGGTGGATGCTGCCGAACGCCTGCATTCTGTCTGGTTGGCAGTTCAAAATTATATACTTTGGCAGATAGCCTTATTAGATTATATATATAAAGCAAACAAACAAACAAGATAAAATGTATAATTTTTCCTTACTAGAAACCATACTATGCTAGGGGCCTTAGAACATAAATAGCGATATATATCAATTAATTTCTCGGTGTTTAGAACGAACGATAATATGGTTTTGGGTGTTTTATTTTTCCATGGATAAATGCATCCTGTCTTTTATGACTCCTCTTAATTCGAGAAAGAAGAAAGATCAAGCCTGATGTGCTACGCCACACATTGTCATTTATATAGGTTAGATAACGTGGTGTATAATGACATGTATAATTTACTATAATAGTTTTCTAAAAAAACAAATTAAAGATCGTGTTTGTGTGTAACTACCACAGCTCCAAAGAAATCACAGACACACATATAGACACGCTCTATAATAATAATATTACTAAGAGGATCCTGAGAGTGTGAACCTGGGTATTATTACTTATACACGTGCATTAAATAGATCTATGATGACCATACCTAAACTAACCATTAAATAGATCTATGATGATCATACCTAAACCAACCATAAAATAGATTTATGATGACAAAACACCATACCTAAACTATCCATTAAATAGATCTGTGGTGACAAAATACCATACCTAAATTAACCACTAAATAGATCTGTGGTGACAAAATGCCATACATAAACTAACCATTAAATAGATCTATGGAAACCATACCTAAACTAACCATTAAACAGATCTATGGTGACAAAATACCATACTTAAATTAACCATTAAAAAGATCTATGATGACCATACCTAAACTAACCATTAAATAGATCTATTGTAACAAAACACCATACCTAAACTAACCATTAAATAAATCTATGGTGACAAAACATCATTTCGAAATTAACCTTTAAATAAATCTACGATGACAAAACATCATACCTAAACTAACCATTAAATCACAATGGTTACAGTTTCATTATCATTAAATGCAAATATTCACGTAGCTGACTGTAGTAAATATGCTATTTTATTATATTTTAACTTTTCAAACGAAATTTTTTCGAGCGCAATAAAATAAAAAAACGTTTTGTTCTTGAAACAAAGCTGGCATCAACATTCTTTTTGTACGTGATCTCTAAGCACCTGTTTCAGTATCGTAAAGAAAATACTTTATCCAACGAACGATGTATAGCTAAAATCAGAGAAGCATGATATTTGTTAATGTTATACAGTGGTCCGTTTTGAAGTCAGTTGTTGATGCTGACAAAAGTAAACGAAAACATCTTACACCACTAACTTCTCTATAGTAGCCGACGTCTTCTACTCTACGTTTTCTCAAATATCGATGGATATTGCCAACAGATATAGTGAACTGGAAACACATCCAACGAAAGAAAGAAATACTTAGCATTCTGACGTACATAGTAGCTCCTTAGTTATTAAAAGGTTTTATCCTGTATTTTATTGAAAGAAATTCTGTAAGACAAGGCAACATTAGATTTCGTGTTGTATTTTATTGAAAGAAATTCTGTAAGACAAGGCAGCATTAGGTTTACTCTTGTATTTTATTGAAAGAAATTCTGTAAGACAAGACAGCATTAGATTTAATCTTGTATTTTATTGAAAAAAATTCTGTAAGACAAGGCAACATTAGATTTCATCTTGTGTTTTATTTAAAGAAATTCTGTAAGACAAGGCAACATTAGATTTATGGCCCGGCATGGCCAGGTGGTTAGGGCGTTCGACTCGCAATCTGTGGGTCGCAGGTTCGAATCCCCATCACACCAAACGTGCTCGCCCTTTCAGCTGTGGGGGCGTTATAATGTGACGGTCAATCCCACTATTCGTTGGTAAAGAGTAGCCCAAGAGTTGGCGGTGGGTGGTGATGACTAGCTGCCTTCCCTCTAGTTTTACACTGCTAAATTAGGGACGGCTAGCGCAGATAGCCCTCGTGTAGCTTTGCGCGAAATTCAAAACAAGCATTAAATTTAATCTTGTATTTCATTGAAAGAAATTCTGTAAGACAAGGCAACATTAGATTTAATCTTGCATATTATTGAAAGAAATTATGTAAGACAAGGCAACATTAGATTTAATCTTGCATTTTATTGAAAGAAGTTCTGTAAGAAAAGGCAACATCAGATTTCTTATGCTGTCCGCTAGAAATCTATAGATATGTATGCACGAGTAGTATCATCACCTGGTTGATCTAACTATTTTTAGTGTGTAAACACGTGTTGTACAAATGTATTAAAGAAATAGAACCAACGTTTAATAATGTCATTTTAAATATTTAATGTGCATTAAATGCTGTCTATATTTCTTTAATAAATCTGCGTGCAAACTTACAAAAGTGTTGTTTTAGTCTTAACGTGTTATACGAATTTTATCGTTATGTAAGCGAGAGATGGAAGTGTCGTTATTACTAAACTAGATGAAATTACTGAAACCAGCTGAAGTAATATTAAGAGATTAACAAATACTTCATACAGTTGGTGATTACAGTTCAGAACGACACTGTCAGAGAAGTTAATATTTACTCGAAGAAATCAACTTTTTATTTTTTAGAAAATTGGATGTGTAAAATGAATAAGATGTATAGATATATATTTTAACTATAAAACATGTTACTCGCTTCAATTCTGAAGAATATATGTAAAAACCTTTATTTTGTTTATAATAAAATAAATAATAATCCCTATAGACTCTCACTGGAGCATAGGACTTCAACAACACCTCGCCGACAGAAGTGGTTGTTGCAGTAAGTTTTTCAGCAGGTTGGTTTTATACGGGATGCAATGGTGTTGGGAATGAACCCGGTACACTTGGATTAGAAATCCAACGCGCTATCCACTGCGCTATAGGGACTTGTTTTGTTTATTGTAACACTAAATCTTGGTACGTATACTGATTCATCGTACGTGTATTAAATCTTGGTATGTATAATAAATCATCGTACGTGTATTAAATCTTGGTATGTATAATAAATCATCGTACGTGTATTAAATCTTAGTTTATATATTAAATCATAATACGTGTACTAAATCTTGGTATGTATATTAAATCATTTTACGTGTACTAAATCTTGTTATGTATATTAAATCATGGTACCTGTACTAAATCTTAGTATATATGTTAAATCTTGGTATGTATATTAAATCTTGGTTTGTATGTTAAATCTTGGTATATATATTAAATCTTGGTTTGTTAATAAAACTTGGTTTGTGTACTAAATCTATATATATATATATATTAAATCATTGTACATGTATTTTAATTTACTGATTTAAATATCTACAATGTTTATACAATGTCTACTGTCTGTTGTATGTCCAAGTAACTACTTCGCAGGGTGTGGATGGATCTTCACCAAAATTGGTATGGAGGCTCATTAGGTCCATGGGAAGATACATAGAATTTTTTGGTTTTGTGTTTTGCCATATGGGCGGTTTTGTGTTTTTGAGAATTACATATATGTGAAGCAGCTTTTCATATCCTAAGATAATCTTTCATTAATCATGAATTTACATAACTTCCGTCCAGGGGACGGGTACTCCAGCTAGTAGTAAATGGTTAATATCTTAATAGATAACTAATAAATTACAAAGTGTTTGAAAATTATGTGACGTTTTCGAAACTCAAACCACGACATAAAAGTAAAAGCTAAGAGTTTATGGATAAAGGGCAGATGTATGTATTTCTTTTTAACCTTAAGTATAATCACATATAACACATGCGCAGCAACCAAATACAAACATGGTGGCAGAGAAAATCATCTGCATCCTCTGCATATTCTAGTGTAAAAATAATATCGTACGGTGTGTGGAAAAAATATACCAGTTAAAAATTCTATCAAGAACTGTTAATGATAGTTTTAAGAGTCAGCGATCAAATTACACAAAAAAATTATATAATATAATTATATAATATTGTACGGTGTGTGGAAAAATATACCAGTTAAAAATTCTATCAAGAAGTGTTAATGATAGTTTTAAGAGTCAGCGATCATATTACACAAAAAAATTATATAATATAATTATATAATATTGTACGGTGTGTGGAAAAATATACCAGTTAAAAATTCTGTCAAGAAGTGTTAATGATAGTTTTAAGAGTCAGCGATCATATTACACAAAAAAACTATCAGCGATAGGCCAGTCCCTAAACAGATTTTTGTTTGTTTGCAATTAAGCACAAAGTTACACAATGGGCTAACTGAGCTGTGCCAACCACGGATATCGAAACCAGCTTTTTAACGTTATAAGCCTTCAGACTGTATTACTGGGGGAATCCCTGGACAACACAGTTCCTACACATCACTCATCTGTCCTCTGAAGCTGTGTGAAGGATATCGTCTACAAATCAACGATGAAAAATTTATGGACACTACATGAACGAATCACCCATGCAATAGCATCCGTGACGTCCGATATGCTGGCCTACACTTTGATGAATATCAAATATCGACTCCACATATTGATGGTCACACACAGAGCATACGTAAACATGTACTGATGGCAGATGACGTGTGGTAAAAATTTGCATGTATGTGCCCTTTATCCATCGTAAGCTTTGTAACTACTACTCTCTTGTTGATGTTTACGTCTATAAAACATCATTATTACTCTCTTGTTGCGGTCTACGTCTATAAAACATCACTATTACTCTCTTGTTGAGATTTACGTCTATAAAACATCACTATCACTCTCTTGTTGCGGTCTACATCTCTAAAACATCATTATTACTCTCTTGTTGAGGTTTACGTCTATAAAACATCACTATTACCCTATTTTTGAGACTTACGTCTATAAAACATCACTATTACTCCCTTGTTGAGGTTTACGTCTATAAAACATCACTATTACTCCCTTGTTGAGATGTACGTCTATAAAACATCACTATTACTCCCTTGTTGAATTTTACGTCTATAAAATATCACTATTACTCTCTTGTTGAGATTTACGTCTATAAAACATCACTATTACTCCCTTGTTGAGATGTACGTCTATAAAACATCACTATTACTCCCTTGTTGAATTTTACGTCTATAAAATATCACTATTACTCTCTTGTTGAGAT
>NW_013674705.1:12396-14548 GCF_000517525.1 Limulus polyphemus
CTCTTGTTGAGATTTACGTCTATAAAACATCACTATTACTCTCTTGTTGAGGATTAAGTCTATAAAACATCACTATTACTCCCTTGTTGAGGTTTACGTCTATAAAACATCACTATTACTCCCTTGTTGAGATGTACGTCTATAAAACATCACTATTACTCCCTTGTTGAATTTTACGTCTATAAAACATCACTATTACTCCCTTGTTGAGGTTTACGTCTATAAAACATCACCATTACTCTTTCGTTGAGGTTTACGTCTATAAAACATCACTATTACTCCCTTGTTGAGATTTACGTCTATAAAACATCACTATTACGCTGTTGTTGAGGTTTACGTCTATAAAACATCACTATTACCCTATTGTTGAGACTTACGTCTATAAAACATCACTATTACTCCCTTGTTGAGGTTTACGTCTATAAAACATCACTATTACTCCCTTGTTGAGATTTACGTCTATAAACCATCACTATTACTCTCTTGTTGAGACTTACGTCTATAAACATCACTATTACTTCCTTGTTGAGGTTTACGTCTATAAAACATCATTGTTACTCCCTGTTTGAGGTTTACGTCTATAAAACATCACCATTACTCTTTCGTTGAAGTTTACGTATATAAAACATCACTATTACTCTCTTGTTGAGACTTATGTTTATGAAACATCACTATTACTCTCTTGTTGAGGTTTACGTCTATAAAACATCACTGTTACCCTATTGTTGAGACTTACGTCTATAAAACATCATTATTGCTCTCTTGTTGGGGTTTACGTCTATAAAACATCATTGTTACTCTCTTGTTGAGGTTTACGTCTATAAAACATCATTATTACTCTCTTGTTGAGGTTTACGTCTATAATAATCACTATTACTCTTTCGTTGAAGTTTACGTCTATAAACATCACTATTACTCTCTCGTTCAAGTTTACGTCTATAGAACATCACTATTACTCTCTTGTTGAGATTTACGTCTATAAAACATCACTATTACCCTATTGTTGAGACTTACGTCTATAAAACATCACTATTACTCTCTTGTTGAGGTTTACGTCTATGAAACATTACTATCACTCCCTTGTTGAGATTTACGTCAATATAACATCACTATTACTCTCTTGTTTAGGTTTACGTCTATAAAACATTACTATTACTCTCTTGTTGAGGTTTACGTCTATAAAACATCACTATTAATTTTTTGTTGAGGTTTACGTCTATAAAACATCATTATTACTCTCTTGTTGAGGTTTACGTCTATAATAATCATTACTACTCTTTCGTTGAAGTTTACGTCTATAAAACATCACTATTACTCTCTCGTTCAATTTTACGTCTATAAAACATCACCATTACTTTCTTGTTGAGGTTTACGTCTATAAAACATCACTATTACTCTCTTGTTGCGGTCTACGTCTATAAAACATCACTATTACTCTTTTGTTGAGACTTACGTCTATAAAACATCACTATTACTCTCTTGTTGTGGTTTACGTCTATAAAACATCAAATAATTTGCGGAAATTTTATTACTTCAATCCTTAAAAGTTTTATTGTTATAAAAACACTTGATAATTTTGTGAAGTTTTGGTTTACGGTTTGGTTTAGAGAAGCTATTTCTCACCCACTTTGAGGATATGAATAAGTATTAAAATTATCTCTTGAAAAAAAAACATTATATACATCTACGTAAACACATTATGATAAGTTTAATTAATATGACAAACTTTGTTATCTCGATACACTGATGATAAGCTAAATAAATTAGCTATTTTCATCGAGCTGTTTTAAGGAGAGTATGTAGGTCTTAATAAACTTTTAATTTATTTGTGATGAAGGCTCACTTATACTGTTTTTTTTCCATAGTCAAATTAATATTGTTACGTCTCCGTTTTTTTAATTAACTTATTTTCCGTAACTTCGTACCGACGAAACTTACGCGACACAAGCCTTTACTTAATAAAACTGGTTTATTCTTTCCGAATATAACTTAACCGATACACTCAACAATCGCGCTAAACAAACGCTATAGCAACGAACGTCAATAATACTCTGACCGCAGATCAATTACTCACTGTCTCTCTGACTGCACACACATTACCTTCCCCGCTTTTATACCAGCGTAACCTATTTCTAGTAAGAAGTAGAACATT
>NW_013674705.1:15325-21117 GCF_000517525.1 Limulus polyphemus
TCATCGAGCTGTTTTAAGGAGAGTATGTAGGTCTTAATAAACTTTTAATTTATTTGTGATGAAGGCTCACTTATACTGTTTTTTTTCCATAGTCAAATTATATTAACTGACAATTACATTAGGACTCACCTCCTATGATTAAATTTATGGGAATCTTGTGATACCCAAAATAAATTTAGAGATTATTTATGTTCTATAGATATAGTAAGTTAACGAGTAAGAACAAGTATCTGTTTTATTTTGTTAATAAGAGTATTGTTATCAAAGACCATTTATTTGACCAGATGTTTAGAAAATTATTTATTTTTGCAGTTCAACCAACAGTGTCAATCGAAATAGCTTATATCTGGCATTCCGTAAACACCTTAGAGCGAATGATACTGAAGGGAATGACAATTTTACTGACTTTGAAGTACAATATTTGTCAGATGGTGCTTCACTTAACTCAGGAATAGTTAGTATTTGACTATTTCGAATCTATCCCATATACTTAGTTTATTTCTTTGTTAGCAGAGGAAGGTAGCTAGTCAACACCACCCATCGACAATTCTTGGAACCAACGAACAGTGAGATTGAATGTCATATTATAACGCTCCCACGGCTGAAAAGTGACATGGGTTCGAACCGGCGACCCTCAGATTGCGAGTCGAGTGCCCTAACTACCAAGCCATGCAAAAAGGTTTAGAAAACATACCATATATGGCAACTAACAACCAGTTCAAAACTGCTTATTTCAGATAAAGTCACGGGTTCATTAGTGTGTAGAGTGCAAAACAGTAGGTAATAAGACTGTGTGCACGTTATATAGTCAGGGACGCGTGTTTTATGATTTTCTACACTAATGATTTAGGAAAAGCATGGAGAACACCACATGTATCACTTCATCTTAATTTTATGGTTCCAATAATACAAATTTATTGTTGTAGTTTAATGGTATTGGAACATTTTAATATCGTGGTTCGATATCTTTGGACAGACGAACAATGTCTGCAGTGTAAAGATGTTTGTTGTAGATCATGTCTACGTCACTTCCACCATGACGGAGCCAAGTTTAATTAATTACCAAGAGTGAGATTTTTGTATGTATGTAATCTTATCCTAAAGGCATGAATGTGCGGTGTGCGCATGTCTAAGGGGTTTGGGAGCATGCACTCTAGGATTTGGCTTTTAATTGAAGCTAAATAGTCCATTAAAGTCAATGAAAAACAAAAGACATTACGACAGAACGTGGCGTTAATGCATATACAAAAATCTTGACAATAGGCAATAAATTTACATACCATATCTTTGGTAAAACAAGCAATTGACGAATGTGAATCGTTTAAATTTTCATTCGAAAAAAAAAAAGACGAAAAATAACGAAGCCATTAGGAGAGAGAGGATACCTTCTGAATAGCTTTTCATTGATCACAAAATTATAATGTTTGAGGTAATTAAGGTTTCGACTGGTTGAACATAAAATACGCGAGACCATGAAGACGTGACAAGAAATCAAACTTTCTGAGATTCATAGTTAATGAGTGAGATTTGACGTAAGGATAAGGGCTGTAAAATCACCCTAACGCTACAATTCACTGCATTAGTATCGTTGGATATTGGTTCGTAAACCATGATAGTGACGTCAGCTATCTTCTGCATGGCCGTAAGATCTTAATTTTAAACATCTTTCAGATAAACTTTAGCGCTAATCCAATTCTCTGCTAATCCAATTTTAAACATCTTTCGGATAAACTTTTGCGCTAATCCAATTCTCTGCTGACTCTTCGTAAGGAGTAGTCCAAGAGTTAGTGGCGAGTGGTGGTGACTAACTGCCTAACAAACAAACCAATTTTAGCTACTATCGCACCAAAGGGTCTGAAGGCTTATAACGCTAAAAATGAGGTTTTGATACCCGTAGTGGGCAAAGTACAGATAGCTCATTGTGTAGCTTGTGATTAATAATAAACAGGACTAATTTTCTGTGACTTTCGAAAACGTAGCAACACACAAAACTACTTTTCTGTGACTCACGAAAATGCAGCGAAGACGAAAATATTTTCTAAAAAATCTGAAATATCTCAGAAATCTTGAAACAAAATTCGTCGTTGTGAAATTGAAGCTACAATCAAATCGTGCAAAATGTGGTCAAAATGAGTCTTTTAAATTAACTAACGACGATAAAAAAAATAAATTCTTTGAATAATAAGTCACAAAACACGTGATTAGGCCTTTTACTTTTTGAAAACATTTAATTCTTTAAGCATTAAGATATAAAACACATGTTTAGGTCTATTAGTTTTAAAAACATTTAATTATTTAAACAATAAGACATAAAACAGATGTTTAGGCCTATTGGTTTGAAAAACGTTTAATTCATTCAACAATAAGACATAAAAGAAACGATTATTACTTTTTGAATGCATTTTCATATGGGACCTTCTTTTTACTTTCTCATCATTTATTTAGTTACAGGATCTTGTGCGAGTATATGTAGCCACGATTTCAGCTATTGGCCCATCTTTGCCAGGTGGTGAGAGCGCTCGAATCGCAAACTATGAGTTGCAGGTTTGAAACCCGTCACCGAACATGCTCGCCCTTTCAGTCGTGGGGACGTTATAGCGTGACGGTCAATCCCAGTTTTCATGGGTAAAGAGTAACCCTAGAGTTGGCGGCGAATGATGTTGACTACCCACTTTCTCTCTAGTCTGTTACTGCTAAATTAGGAACGGCTAGCGCAGATAGCCTTCGTGTAGCTTTGCGCGAAATTGAAAACAAATGAACTAACTAATTTTAGCTATAATGGCGCCAAACAGTGATTAGATAATTTTTTTAACCACTCAAGTATGAAAGGTTTAAGACTTTGTACTTAATTAATATTTTTGGCCACGAAATTCAGAACAGAGCATGAAGTGCTAATTATTTGTATACTAAAGGTACCTTCACGAACTTGGTTTGAGATTCGAAATAAACAAGTTAACAAGTTAACATGTTGATATTTTATAGGAAACAACAGACTACTTGTATAATATTACTTGGAATAGCTATTATAGTTGATATTTCAATCTTCACAAACAAAAGTCCTTTAAAACAACTTTGTAAAATTATATAAGGACAGTTTGAAAAAGTACAGTATTTTGTGAATACTTCCGTCACGAATACATCGGTTATATAAGGCTGTAAAATACAATAATCTAGCAAGGCTGTAGAGTCATAGTGTAATATTATATAGGCTATAAATTCCCAGGTTCGTGATATTGTATAATCAGAAGTTAAAGCCAAATGAATAGATTGTTGAACTCGAATGATTAATAGCCTAACTAAGTGGTAATGTGTGTAATCTAGTTTTGATAATTTCAGTTTAGTAGGTTTCCTGTGATAGCTGAAGAATTGTGTCTGTAAGTCAACAGTAGCTTGATAAACGACACTCCGCAGTGTCAGACTGTTTAATACCAAGAATACCATCCAACAGTTACCTTAAAGTTATAATAAACACCATTAAAATGTGATGAAATGTAGTTTGAAGTAATTTACATAGGTATGTAGGAGTCAGATTTAGACGAATCGAAATAACAGACGACAGACAATTATCGTAGATGAAAATTGAAAATATTTTCCGTATAAGTTTACGTTTAAAAGCCAGAGACATAAAAATAATTTTTATTCAGATATCGCTTAAAAATTAAATGCGGAAAATGTTAAGTATGTCGGGAAAAATTAAAATCGTTTTATTTCAAATTTCTATTCATGATTTCTGAACACAAAAAGCAAAGAATATTTTGCTGGTATATCAAAATATTTCTTCTAATGTTCACCTTACATGAAAATGTCATTCCTGTCATTTGATGGGTGGATCTTATAACTTTAAATACTGTTACAAACTATGTTTTCTTTTTTTTGGTAGAAGTTGTTGTCCGCTAATGGTTCAGCGGTAAGCATAAAGGCTTATTATGCTAAAAAAAAAACATTGTCAAACTTTAAATTTAATAACAAACAACAAATGGATGCTATTTTTACAGCGAAAAGCTACACAACGGGCTATATGCTCTGTATCCATCGCGGGGATTAGAACTACGATTTTAGCGTTGCAAGTCCGTAAACTTCCCGCTGTCTCATCGAGGTTGTATTTATTAGATTATGCATATATATCTTGAAATGATCTTAAAATGTAAGTAGTTTCAAGACAAGAAGAATGTCATATGATAGCATAATTTAAAGGTTGTGACTCAACCATGGATATTCACGAATGGAAGTTTGAAACGCTCTATGTATTTGTTCTAAGTTATTTTACTTTGAATCAAAGCCTCTTTCCCTCTTAACCCAACTCATTACAGCTTTACTTGTAATCGTTCGAAATAAGAAGTATGCTACTCTTAACTTAACCACTCTAATGAAACTAAACATACTGCAGACGCTTTTCTTTTGGAAATTTTAAGTCTAATATTCATTTCCAGTAATATCTCATAACGAACCCAATCAAACAGTAGGATTCAATCGTCACTCTCAAAACGAACCCAATCAAATTGTAGGATTTAATCTTCACTCTCATAACGAACCCAACCAAATTGTAGGATTTAATCGTCACTCTCATAAAGAACCGAAACAAATAGTAGGATTTAATCGTCCCTCTCATTACGATCCCAATCAAATAGTAGGATTTAACCGTCACTTCCATAACGACCCCAAACAAATGGTAGGATTTAATCGTCGCTCTCATAATGAACCGAATCAAACTGTAGGATTTTATCGTCCCTCTCATAAAGAACCGAAACAAATAGTAGGATTTAATCGTCCCTCTCATTACGATCCCAATCAAATAGTAGGATTTAATCGTCACTTCCATAACGACCCCAAACAAATGGTAGGATTTAATCGTCGCTCTCATAATGAACCGAATCAAATGGTAGGATTTTATCGTCCCTCTCATAACGAACCGAATCAAATTGTAGGATTTACTCGTCACTTTCATTACGAACCCAACAAAATAGTAGGATTCAATCGTCACTTTCATAACGAACCCAATCAAATAGTAGACTTTACTCCTCACTCTCATAACGAACCAAATCAAATTGTAGGATTTACTCGTCACTCTCACAACGAACCCAATCAAATAGTAGACTTTACTCCTCACTCTCATAACGAACCCAATCAAAGTAGGATTTACTAGTCACTCTTATAGCGAACCCAATCAAAGTAAGATTTACTCGACACTCTCATAGCAAACCCAATCGAAATGTAGGATTTACTCCTCACTCTCATAACGAACCCAATCAAAGTAGGATTTACTAGTCACTCTTATAGCGAACCCAATAAAAGTAAGATTTACTCGTCACTCTCATAGCAAACCCAATCGAAATGTAGGATTTACTCGTCACTCTCATAACGAACCAAATAAAATTGTAGAAATGAATCGTCAATCTCATAACGAACCCAGTCAAAGTAGAATTGAATCGTTACTCTCATAGCGAAACCAATATAATTGTAGGATTTACTCGTCACTCTCATAACGAACCCAATCAAAGTAGGATTGAAACGTCACTCTCATAGCAAACAAAATCAAATTGAAGGATTGAATCGTAACTCTCATAACGAACCCAATCAAAGTAGGATTTATTCGTCACTCTTATAGCGAACCCAATCAAATTGTAGGATTTACTCGTCAATCTCATAACGAACCAAATAAATTGTAGGATTTAATCGTCACTCTCATAACAAACCCAATCAAATTGCAGGATTTACTCGTAACTCTCATAACAAATCAAATCAAATTGTATGATTAGTCGTCACTCTCATAACGAACCCAATCAAATAGTAGG
>NW_013674705.1:22117-25623 GCF_000517525.1 Limulus polyphemus
CCCAATCAAATAGTAGGATTGAATCGTCACTCTCATAACGAACCCAATCAAATAGTAGGATTGAATCGTCACTCTCATAACGAACCCAATTAAATAGTAGGATTTACTCGTCACTTTCATTACGAACCCAACAAAATAGTAGGATTCAATCGTCACTTTCATAACGAACCCAATCAAATAGTAGACTTTACTCCTCACTCTCATAACGAACCCAATCAAAGTAGGATTTACTAGTCACTCTTATAGCGAACCCAATCAAAGTAAGATTTACTCGTCACTCTCATAGCAAACCCAATCGAAATGTAGGATTTACTCGTCACTCTCATAACGAACCAAATAAAATTGTAGGAATGAATCGTCACTCTCATAACGAACCCAGTCAAAGTAGAATTGAATCGTCACTCTCATAGCGAAACCAATCAAATTGTAGGATTTACTCGTCACTCTCATAACGAACCCAATCAAAGTAGGATTTATTCGTCACTCTTATAGCGAACCCAATCAAATTGTAGGATTTACTCGTCAATCTCATAACGAACCAAATCAAATTGTAGGATTTAATCGTCACTCTCATAACAAACCCAATCAAATTGCAGGATTTACTCGTCACTCTCATAACGAATCGAATCAAATTGTAGAATTTAATCGTCACTCTCATAACGAACCCAATCAAAGTAGGATTGAAACGTCACTCTCAAAGCGAACCAAATCAAATTGAAAGATTGAATCTTCACTGTCATAGCAAACTCAATTAAATTGTACGATTTACTCGTCACTCTCATAACGAAGCCAATCAAATTGTAGGATTTACTCGTCACTCTCATAACGAACCAAATCAAATTGTAAGATCCAATAATCACTCTCATAACGAACCCAATCAAAGAGAAGGATTTACTCGTCACTCTCATAACGAACCAAATCAAATTGTAAGATTTACTCGTCACTCTCATAACGAACCAAATCAAATAGTATGATTAATCGTCATTTTTATAACGAACCAAATCAAATAGTATGATTAATCGTCATTTTTATAACGAACACAATCAAATAGAAGGATTTACTCGTCACTCTTATAACGAACCAAATAAAATAGTAGAATTTACTCGTCACTCTCATAACGAACCCAATCAAATAGAAAGACTTACTCGTCACTCTCATAACGAACCCAATCAAATAGAAAGATTTACTCGTCACTCTCCTAACGAACTCAATCAAATTTAGGATTCAATCGTCGCTCTCATAACGAACCCAATCAAATTGTAGGATTTAATCGTCCCCGTTGGGTTCGTTATGAGACAAATAGTAGGATTTAATCGTCCCTCTCATTACGATTCCAATCAAATAGTAGGATTTCATCGTCACTTCCATAACGACCCCAAACAAATGGTAGGATTTAATCGTCGCTCTCATAATGAACCCAACAAATAGTAGGATTGAATCGTCACTCTCATAACGAATCCATTCAAATTGTAGGATTGAAACTTCACTCTCATAGCGAACCCAATCAAATTGAAGGATTGAATCGTCACTCTCATAACAAACCCAATAAAATTGTAGGATTTACTCGTCACTCTCATAGCGAACCCAATCAAATTAAAGGATTGAATAGTCACTCTCATAACAAACCCATTCAAATTGTAGGATTTTCTAGAGACTCTAATAACGAACCCAATCAAATTGTAAGATTCAATCGTCACTCTCATAACGAATACAATCAAATAGTAGACTTTACTCGTCTCTCTCATAACAAACCCAATCAAATTGTAGGATTCAATCGCCACTCTCATAGCGAACCAAATCAAATAGTAGACTTTACTCGTCACTCTTGTAACGAACCAAATCAAATTGTAGGATTTAATCGTCACTCTCATAACTAATTTGATTGGGTTCGTTATGAGATTAACGAGTAAATCATACTATTTGATTTGTTTTTTATTAAAGTGACGAGAAAATCTTACTATTTTATTTGGTTTTTATTAAAGTGATGAGTAAATCCTACTATTTGATTGGGTTCGTTATGAGAGTGACGACTAATCGTACTATTTGATTTGGTTCGTTATGACAGTGACGAGTAAATCCTACAATTTGATTAGGTCGTTATGAGAGTGACGAATAAATCATACTATGTGACTTAGTTTGTTTTGAGAGTGACGAGTAAGTCCATCTATTTGATTGGGTTCGTTATGAGAGTGACGTTAGGATTTAATCGTCACTCTCATAACGACTCCAATCAAATTGTAGGAATTACTCGTCACTCTCATATCGAACCCAATCAAATTGTAGGATTTACTCGTCACTCTCATAACAAACTAAATCAAATAGTATGATTTATTCGTCACTCTCATAACGACCTAATCAAATTGTAGGATTTACTCGTCACTCTCATAACGAACCAAATCAAATAGTACGATTAGTCGTCACTCTCATAACGAACCCAATCAAATAGAAGGATTTACTCGTCACTCTTATAACGAACCAAATAAAATAGTAGAATTTACTCGTCACTCTCATAACGAACCCAATCAAATAGAAGTACTTACTCGTCACTCTCATAACGAACCCAATCAATCAAATAGTAGGATTTACTCGTTACTCTCATAACGAACCAAATCAAATAGTATGATTAATCGTCACTCTTATAACGAACCCAATCAAATAGAAGGATTTACTTGTCAATCTCATAACGAACCAAATAAAGTAGTTGAATTTACTCGTCACTCTCATAACGAACTCAATCAAATTTTATTATTCAATCGTCGCTCTCATAACGAACCCATTCAAATTGTACTATTTACTCGTCTCTCTCATAATGAACCTAATCAAATAGTAGGATTTACTCTTCAATCTCATAACGAACCCAATCAAATCGTAGGATTTACTCGTCACTCTCATAACGAACCATATAAAATAGTAGAATTTACTCGTCACTCTCATAACGAACCAAATCAAATTGTAAGTTTCAATAATCACTCTCATAACGAACCCAATCAAATAGAAGGATTTACTCGTCACTCTCATAACAAACCCATTCAAATTGTAGGATTTTTTAGAGATTCTAATAACGAACCCAATCAAATTGTAGGAATTATTCGTCACTCTCATAACGAACCCAATCAAATTGTAGAATGTATTTGTCACTCTCATAACGAACCCAATAAAATAGTAGGATTCAATCGCCACTCTCATAGCGAACCAAATCAAATAGTAGACTTTACTCGTCACACTCATAACGAACCCAATAAAATAGTAGGATTCAATCGCCACTCTCATAGCGAATCAAATCAAATAGTAGACTTTACTCGTCACTCTTGTAACGAACCGAATCAAATTGTAGGATTTAATCGTCACTCTCATAACGAACCCAATCAAATTGTAGGAATTACTCGTCACTCTCATAACGAACCCAATCAAATTGTAGGATTTAGTCGTCACTCTCATAACGAACCCAATCAAATTGTAGGATTTAGTCGTCACTCTCAAATCAAACCCAATCAAATAGTAGTATT
>NW_013674706.1:0-3372 GCF_000517525.1 Limulus polyphemus
CAGCGGTATGTCTGCGGACTTACAACGCTAGAATCCGGGTTTTCGATACCCGTGGTGGGCAGAGCACAGATAGCCCATTGTGTAGCTTTGTGCTTAATAACAAACAAACAAACAAACAAACATTGCCCCCCAGTGAGTGGCACAGCGGTATGTCTGCGGACTTACAACGCTAGAATCCGGGTTTTCGATACCCGTGGTGGGCAGAGCACAGATAACCCATTATGTAGCTTTGTGCTTAATAACAAACAAATACTAAATATGACATTCGGACTCTCTGTGATAGAAGAAACTATTAACATTCATTATTGGAATGTACTTAAACGTGAATAAAGTTATACTGACGCATGCTCGTTATATGCATAAAAGAAAACCAGAGATGGGGATCAGTTTTAATGCAAATGTTACGTCAGTCTTCCTGTTTTTATTAGCTATTTATACAGGGATAGTAAAGTTACCTGTGAATATCAAATCTGATTTGTAACTGTAATCTTTCATACATAGTTTTGTTTTATTAAGAATATTAGTAATTTCTTTGTTATATAGTAGTAAACGTGTTATACTTACTTCTCATGTCAATTGACATTATACGTATGTACATTTGGGAAAACAACTTAAATTCTAATTATTATGTTTAGACTTGTCACCAGTTACTACAAACTGGTATTTTAATGACAAAAGAGATTTAAATTATAACTCTTTATTAGAGCAAATATCACTTTTTATACAATACAAAGCAATTAGATATAGGGAAAGATGTTGGGGGGAGGGGGGTATTGTCTAAGCTTTCTTCCCATTATTAGCAACTAAGTCAAAAATCATTGTAAAACAAATTTTATTACTGGCCATAATATTTCTCTTATCGTAACAAGAAAAAAAGTTTAATACAATATTTAGAGATATAATAAGACTTCTGCCTCGTGCGCATGTCGGTAAACTTGTATTTTTATATCTCATATCAAATACTAATGTAGCCTAACTACCACAGCTTACATCATAAAGTAAGCTTACATAATGTTAAAGTATAGGAAATCCATTTCATACTACACAAAAGATATGGTACCAGTCAATAATGTTGAACTGATACACTAGAAGAAAGGTAGCTAGTCAACAGCATTTATCACCAGCTCATATTCTACTCTGATCAATTAGTCACTGTCACTTTTATAACACACGAAAGGCTCCAAATAGCACAACTCCATTTTACGGCAACGGGAATTTACCGTTTGATCTATTGACTGATAAGCTGACAGCTAGACCACGCCCTACTCGTGTCTTATCAGAACGTGATGAAATAGAAACAACGAAACGTTTGATTTGTTTTGCTATAGTTTCAATGTTTCACCTTTCTCCTACAACGTTGGTGTGTGTGAATATTGTAGACCGGGCATTATTTGAAACAGCTAGTTTTAAAAACAACTACGAAGTGTCTGGAGCTTTCATTTCAACCAACCATATATTAATTTAGAGATGAAGATGATTAATTTGGATATTTGATAATTTATTAAGTAAGGCTTCGCCAACGTCTAGGTATTGGTTTTATTATTTCGTGTTTTGTTATTTAAAACTATCATTTCTATGGCTTCGCGTTTTAAAAAGTACATTATGTTCTCCACATTACAGAATATCAAGAACCCTTAGAAGCGAATGTTACATAGTCATTAACACGGAAAGTGTGTTCACTTATTGCGAATACAAACTTATCTGTAATTTTGCAACAAAAAATGTAAAACGTCGACGTTTAGAAACTGTTATTTGCTTATTTTGAACTAAGAAACACAATGGACACCGCGGGTATCGAAACTCGTTTATTAGACATATAAGTTCTTACAATTACTGCTAAGCCACTGATGTAACAAGACGTTCACTAAGAGGGGCAAATGATTTTTAAGTGATATAACACAGCCAATATCTCAAACCTAAATAAAAGTATCAATATAAGATAAAGTTTAAAATAAAGAACAAGTAATTTATGAAACTATAAATAAAACCTTCAAGTTCTACTCACAGTAATATTTTTCATGATAAAAACACTTTCTTTAATGCAAGTTGAAAACGATATTAAATTAAAAAAAACTCTGGTATTATCACTACAGTCCAACCAAGTTTCCTAATTAATTTTCTTATATATCGTGTTGGTTCGATTGTTTTATAGGGTGTGTTAGAAAACTGAGCTCACGTACCTATGATCCGTAACACGCCACAGTTAACAAACTCTAAAGCATATCTACAGCTTTCTTGAATGTCCATCCGGGTTATTAAGCCAGCTGTTTACAGTCTAGCATAGAGTTCAGGTTGAGTTCCCCTGTTTTACCCAGTATACTTTACTGGAGCTTCCAACATATGGATATAGGTAGTTTTCTAATAACAAAAACTAGTGGATGAACATACATTTCTCAATAAGATTGAAACTCCTATATCCTCAGCTCCTAAGATAAGAAAATAACATTCTGAATAGGATTGGGGTACCTAGACTCAGAGCTGATAACCTATCTGAATACACAACTTTGAAACCAATCGAGACACCTTGGCCCAGCTCTGACACTCTATCTGAATACAAAACTGATACCAGGATCTAGAACCAGATGTTATGACTACACGATCTACTCTAATGTGTTATTAGGATTACTCATTATGAACATTCTATTTGATTTTTGATTTTAAAAAAAAGATCGTCATCAAAGATCAAATTTGCTATTCTTACGTCTCCGTTCGTTAGTTGATTTTCCGTAACTTCGTTCCCACAAAACTTTAGCGAGACAAGTCCATTCTTAATAAAACTGGTTTATTCTTTCTGAATATAACTTTACCGATACACTTATCTTCAACAGTCGCTCTATAACAAACACTATAACAACGAACGTTAACTGCAACAATACTTTCTGACTGCAGTTCAATTACTCACTACCTACACACATTGTCACGTCACGCCGTGACCATCTTATATATACCAGGCCACCCCAATCTAGCAAATGCTAGAGCACTCCCGAAGGAACAGGATAGTTCTAGAAAACGGGTGGCGTGATACTAGTCACGTGATCTCGCTGACGCAACACTGCCCCTCCTTAGTATTGTTCGTCCCGAACAATAGCCACTTACAATAAACCAATAACAATTAACAATAACTTAATTAAATGTACAGAATTTACAAACACAAAATTAAAATTCAACAAAGTCTCTTAATTTTACGGGACGTTTCTTCTTCCGTACTGGTCTCCATCTCGTTGGCTTCTGCTTCACCTGGGGTTCATCTACTTCATCGTAACTGAAATGTCCTGGACCGTGATAACGCCAAAGCCTGTTGGCATGCACCACTTTTGGCTTACCTCGCCGACCACATTTTGTCCGAAAAGTCACGTCTGAGAGACGATCCAC
>NW_013674706.1:4372-8947 GCF_000517525.1 Limulus polyphemus
GAGTTGTTATACAATAGTTTGTAACTATTATAGGATGTTCTAGGGTAGTCTTAACTATTATGGGATGTGAGAGAGTGGTTTTTAACTATTATGGGATGTTATACTGTCGAGAACGCTTTCATGCTCCTTTTTGGTAATGGTCAACAATATACATCGTCGCTTAGCAACAAAACTATTATGGGGTGTTATAGGGTAGATTTAACTATTATGGGACTAGCCCGTCAAAAATAACGGGGCAGGTATTACCACCCCCACCCTATAGTATACCCTAATTTCAAATTTGATAGCTAATGAAATAAATATATTTTGCGAAATCAAGCTTGATCAACAAAGAGGCAGAAAAGTGCAGTCGAGGCAGTAAATTCTTTTTAATGAGGCAAGCTAGCGAAAAACTACAAAGGAAAGAAGTGGTTCCTTATATAACAACTTATAACATAATGAAAAGCGTTTTATTAACAATGTGTTCCAACAATGTCGTGCTGCTTAGCAACAAAAGCGTATAAGCTATACTTCTATGTTAAAGTGGGTTCAGAATACAGACACTGACACAGTCTTGACATAATCTTTAATACCAAAGTAAAGAAGGTCGTCAGGTATATACTTTAACGTTAAGTTAGCCTAGCTTATAACATGGTAGTTGAGCTGGTGTATTTATTATCTGATATGAATGTATATGATATATACACTACAGCATCGATGTGACTCACTATCACAGAGTCTACAGAGGGCTTCATCTTAGCAGATGTGACGTCATCCAATATGGTTGTTTATGTCATATGTCGATCAGTTAATCACTCAGTTCACAAGCAGGTGGTGCTTTTGGCTTGGCGATGACAAATGAGCATGGCATCTATCTTTTCAATAGTATATGCATAAAACAAACGTTGAATATTGTAAGCCAGACTTTGCATTCTTGTTAAATAACTATTCACGGATTAGGCCCTCCAGACCCTCCCCCCTCTACAGTATTTGTCGTAGCTAACGTTATTTGCACACAGCAAAGGTTGAATGTTTTACATTTCAAAATGAATGTTCTACAAATAATTCACAAGAGTTGTGATGTCCTATCAGATGCAATGAACACATACAATGATAAGCGTTCACTTAGTTTAGAAAATGGATTTTCATGTACAGAAAGTCGTTTTATAGAAGCAAACGTTTTACAAAGCATGATATCATTGTTACTATATCTAGTTGGATACACAACACATGGGTAAAGGGAAAGTGTTAAGGTCATTGTCTAAGCTTTTCATACGTCATATGAAACTAAGTCAAAGGTCAGTGAAATACATATTTTATTATTGACCACACAATAAATAAAAGATGTCATTGCGTCTTCAGTCCTAACAAAAAAAATTAATATATATATGTATACACATATAATAAGTCTCCGTTCTTGAGATGATGCACCACAGTAGATGCAGCCATATTATATGATGTCATAGCCTCTGGTATTCACATTTAATTATTACCCCCAGACGATGATTAAATTACCTTATTAACAATGTTTCATAATTTTTCTCAGTCAATACTTAATAACCTCATTAATATTTCATTATTAACATCTGGCTCTGCAGCATGTCCAGACATCCCTCATTACCAGTCCTCAGTTAATAAAATATGTTCCAGACATTAGAAGTTGACTGATAAACTGTTTCACTGAAAGGATCAATCCGTTAAATATATCTGTTTCATCAAACTTGACAAAGATATCTACTTTAGTGGAATTATTATTAATTCCTGTCTCCTACACAATATTTTCATGAGATCAAACAAGATTAGATGAGTGTTCTTAGGAAAGGACTTTTTGATAAGTTTTCTCAAGTTTAGCTACAACGTTCGATTTGTGTATATATTAATGCAGTAACACAATACTATATAGCTATTCAGAATACTGTTTTTGTAACACAGTACTATACAGTAATACAGGATAATATTTCTTGTAATTTATAAATTTTAGTGATCGACAAAAACATTAGTCACAGGATCCAAGGTTTATTTTACCTATGAGAAAACATAGTAAAGTCATAATTATAATTGTATGTAGTCTAAATGATGCTATAAATCTGTGTAGACCGCACGCTATAGTAGCACCCTATAATGTAAGCCTAACGTTTGATAACTGAGCTATACAATACAATTTAAGGTATCTAATTGTGTTGAAAATTACGGAGAAGTGCTGCTAAAAACATTTCTGATGTAAGACTTACCTTTTAACCAAACATAACAGTTTAAACTGGAACTAGAGTAATATATCGTTTACCTTTAGTTTATTCGTAGTTATATGTTTCAATTAGTGTTAACTATATCCCATACTACTTATGTGATGTTCGTAAATAAATAATCATGCTTTAGGCTTTAGAGTATTTTATGAGTAATTACCAGTAGTCGTGAACACCTCATGAATATGATAAGTGTACCTCTTACTAATTATGAGTAACTGAAGTGGTTATGCTCACCAGTGTCGTGAGTATAAAAGTAACTCCCAATTTAGCCACTCGACGTTAGACTTACCAACAGAACACATTATACTCATACCAAATTGTAAAGTATATATGAAGTATTTTATACCAAAATGTAGCCTAACTTACGAAAATACTAAACATGGAAAGGAAGAAGCATCCATTGATGACACTCATGTTGAAACCGGCACTGAAACATAAAGTAATTTTAATATTTTGGTTGTTTATTGATTGATAACAAATTTGATCTTTGATGACTCTTTGTTCAAGATCTTTTTCTTTTCTTAAATAAAAATAAATAGAAGATTGATAATGAGTAATCTTAATAGATCTTGAAGTAGTCCTTACTCGTAACACCAGGTTCTGGATCAAGGCATTTCATTCCTGTTATAAGTTTTGTATTCAGATAGAGTGTCAGAGCTGGGTCGAGTTGACTCGATTGGTTTGAACGTTGTGCAGATAACTTGTTAGTTCTGCAGATATACCACTGTACTACTGGGGGATGGAAGCTCCAGTAAGATATGCTGGGTAAACCAGGGGAACTCAAGCTGAACTCTATGCTTGACGGTAAACAGCTGGCCCAATAACCCGGATGTAAATTCAAAGAAGCTGAAGAGACACCTTAGAGTGTGTTAGCTGTAGCGTGTTACGGATCATAGGTACGTGAGTTCAGTTTTCTAACACACCCTATAAAACAATCGAACCAACACGATATATAAGAAAATTAATTAGGAAACTTGGTTGGACTGTAGTGATAATACCAGAGTTTTTTTAAATTTAATATCGTTTTTTAGCTTGCATTAAAGAAAGTGTTTTTATCATGAAAAGTATTACTGTGAGTAGAACTTGAAGGTTTTATTTATAGTTTCATAAATTACTTGTTTTTATTACTTGTTTTTACTTGTTACTTTTATTTAGGTTTGAGATATTGTCTGTGTTATATCAGTTAAAAGTCATTTGCCCCTCTTAGTAAACGTCTTGCTACATCAGTGGCTTAGCAGTAATTGTAAGAACTTATATGTCTAGGAAACGAGTTTTGATACTCGCGGTAATCAAACTGAAGATAACCCATTGTGTAGCTTTGTGCTAAACAAACACATAAAACTTTTTAAACGTCGACGTTTTACATCTTTCGTTCAATAATGAACAGATAAGTTTCTCTTCGCAATAAGTGGACACACTTTCCATGTTAATGACGACGTAACTGTCACTTCTAGGGGCACTTGATATTCTGTAAGGTTGAAAGCTTTTATCTCATCCAATCATATAGTAGTATAGTGAATAAATACGATTATTTGGATAATTGACAATTTATTAAGTAAAGCTTCGCCCGTGTCAGAGTATTGATTTTTTCTTTCTGGTTTTGTTATTTAAAGCTAACATTTCTACTGCTTTTCGTTTTAAAAACTACATTATATCCAGACACTTCGTAGTTGTTTTTAAAACTAGCTGTTTCAAATAATGCCCGGTCTACAATACTCACACACCAACGTTGTAGGAGAAAGGTGAAACATTGAAACTATAGCAAAACGAATCAGACGTTTCATTGTTTCTATTTCATCACGTTCTGATAAGACACAAGTAGGGCGTGGTCAGCTTATCAGTCTATAGATCAAACGGTAAATTCCCGTTGCCGCAATAGGATGTAAAGCTGTTTGTTTGTAATTAAGGACAAAGCTACACAATAGACTATCTGTGCTCTGCCCACTACGGGTATCGAAACCCGGATTCTAGCGTTGTAAGTCCGCAGACAATGACTGAGTATTATTTCGTTATAAGATGACTGAGTATTATTTCGTTATAAGCTGACTGAGTATTATTTCATCATGCAATTATTTAATATTACAAAATTCAGAAGACTTCATTTAGTTACCACCACTGTAATTCATTTACCATGGTTAAAGTTATTACTATAATTTTCTGTAGACAAACTGAGGATTTTTAATATCTATAAACCCAAATAGCAATAATGATAATAACAAACCCGAATTTGTCCAATTTCACAATTTTCATGATATATCAGTGCAATGAAAAGTACATGTCCTTTACTATAATTCAGTTACTGAGCTTTAAGCCCCCCAGTGGCACAGCGGTACCTTATAACGAAATAATA
>NW_013674706.1:9857-25527 GCF_000517525.1 Limulus polyphemus
AATATCTATCAAAACTAACCTCAGCAATGAAACTCAGAAGTAAATCCCATAACACTGGTCACTTCCTGTTGAACATTCGAGGCTTGATGACGTGGGGTATGTTTCGATAAATTCGCATTTTGCACATTTCTTACACGTGGTTTTCACAGTTAAGTGAACAAGTACAGGTATAAAATGTTCAAAGAATGAATTATTATATAATGCACTTTGGTTTATGTAGCGTTTGTTTTGCGTTCAAGAAAATTAATATATTATAAAAGAACCAGAAATAGCAGAATAGTAGCAAACTTTAGGAAATCGGTTGTCAAATAATGGAATAAAATTAAGGAATCTACATAATAATCTGTGAAGAGGTGGGATACAATAAAATAACACAAGAAATTTTCTGTTTTGTTCAGCTGTTAGGAAACTATACACATCTAGTTAGTATGTCATCAAAGAAATTTTAACCTCAGCACATGAAAGGAATAATAGGGATTTTGGTATGCAGGCACACCATGCATTTTTTAACTTCTTATTTTATTGTATAATGTTTCAAAACATTTTTATAAGGTATGTGCACTTTCTGTATAACATGTATTCAATAACGTCGTTAAGTTGGTTTTCTTCTTTGTCTTTCCCTTGGAATGAAATGTCTATAAAGCTTCACAGTCAATCCGATTTGGCTGAAGAACCAATGTTTATTAACTCACTATTAGGTTTCACATTAATAAACCCACGAATTAACAGACTAGTTTCTTTAAATAACAAACTTCTGGGACATGTAATGTATTCCCAGGTTCATTCCACCCCATAACTCGAGCTAATTCCTATTTTTCTAATGTCTGGTTATCTCTCGGTTGCTCCTTTGATCTGGTTGATCTCGAATATCCATCCTTATGGTATTGTCTACTTGGTTTATTGTAAGTTGTTTTCTTACAATCTTGTTTCTAATGACCGTATTTCACACATCTATAACAATTCGCTTTTTCTGACATCTTACAGGTGGAGTTTTTATTCCTTAGTATTTCGTCTGAAGTTCCTGGCACTATGCATTTTCATCTTTTGTCTGTAACTAGTTGCCTAACTAATCCTTTGGTTTTTACACTATTTTCTGAGGAGTTGATTTTTAAACACCATTTGATTTGATGATCTTTTAACTTCAAGATGGTTCCTTTAGTCATTTAACTGTGACTTTAACAGATTTAAGTTTCATTGACAATAGGAGAGGTTCATTGAAAGATTCACACCTACTTTCCTTCAACCTAATTCACACATCCTTATCAGTTATGGCATCTGTAAATTGGTCACGTGTCAATGAGTACATTATTTCACGTGAAACATTTAGGTAAGATAATCAGGCAAGCCTTTCCAACTCCCCCTTATGTTCAACTAAAGTATTTTCTTTCTTTTGTACTCTACTCATACATACTTGGGGCAGCTACTAATGCTTGGTAGTTTTTATGGCTCTCAATTGAGGGATTTCTTTGTGTTATTAAATGTGGTCCTTTAAAAAAGGAAAGTAAGACGAATAGCTTGTTGTTCACTATTCCACCGGTTTACTCTATAAAGTGTTTCTAGTCTCGAAATTTCTGTTCAAACGTTGTTTTCAGGTAAGTAACAATGATTCTACAAACGTTTGTTAATTTGTTGCCATACTTGGGGCTGTTACTACTTTTTTATGTTTACCAATTAATCCAAACGAGCCTTCAAATGATAGAACACGTTATTACGACATCAGTGTGAAAATAAATTAGAACTTTGATTTAACATCAAGGTGAAAACGTGAGCTAGAAGCGAGATCGAAATTTGCCGGATATGATGAAGCAATTAATTGATGGTTTTGAAGAAAAAGACAGAAAATTAAAGGAAGCATATGAAGAAAAAGACATAAAACTGAAAGAACGAGGCCAAAAATTAAGAGATGGAATAAAAAGCCATATTATTTTAAGAAGAAATGAGATAAAATATATCTGAATATAAGCTAAAGCTATTGGAAATGTACAAAAAGTGAAAATTGAATAATAACAAACAGAAATCAATTTAGTGGAAAAGAACCTCCATGACAGAATAAACCATTTGGAAAATGAACTAGTAAATACAAAGATCAAACCAGCCTCATCTTTTACTGCATCTGTCCAATAAATCCAATCTTAAACACTATCTACCACAGAATATGGTATAGGAGAAATTATTTCGTCTAGAGCTGCTACCACTACTGTGGCTCTAGGGATTTTCTTGACTACTTCAACTATTTCACCACCAAATCTAGTTCTATAATTTAGCTCGCAAGTTCCACAACGTGGACTAAGTAAGAAACCAATGGGTGTAAAGGTACCATTGGGAATTTATCAGGCTCAGTTTAGCTAATGAGTTAGAGCGTAGAAATCCATTGATCTCTGATTCAGTTAGTAAGCTTGATCGTTTTATTTTTGTTGAGTTTGTTATCGATCAACTGCTGAGGAAATTCTGCAAGTAAATGTAATAGTAAATTTTGCGTGTGCACAGTGAACCGAATCGCTTCTTAACCAGCTCATTCAGTCTGGTATACATATGTATATACAATATAGGTTTCTGTATAATACGCGATTCTTCCAGATTCTTCACGGGGTTTAATTTTCATAAAATTTATAGATGTTGCGTCACAAAGCTGCCGAAAAGGGAAACATCTACAGCAAGTGAAGATTATACAACTTTTCCTTGAAATTAACTTGATAATGCTGAGTTAAATTCAAAGGAACGTCGTTTGTAGCCTTTCCATTTTCTAATAAAATCGATGATATATGTTATTTAAAAATATAGTTATGGACTAAAAGGAAGGCTCCTAGTCAACATCACCCACCGTAAACTTTTGGGCTACTCTTTACCAAAGAATAGTGGGATTGACCATCACAAAATAACGCTCCGAAGGCTGAAAGAGCAAACATGTTTAGACATGATTAAAGTCGAGCGCCCTAATCTAAGCCAGGTCAGCCCAAGTTGTGATGCAAATCATTGTGCTTTTAATGAATATAGTAACGGTTACTAACTTATCAAGTCACGTGGTAGTGTTTTCAACCCGTAACGGAAATAATTAACTTTTCTTGACAGTGCACTGAGGATTATTGCGCTTTATCGAGTCATGTGACAGCAGTGCTGAGAAATAAAAAAATATATACATATATATCAATATATATATATATAATATATATCATTTCGACTTTTAAGATATACAGAGGGCTTCTTCCTGTCCCATGGCAATGTCTAGGGTAGGTACAGATCTTTTCTCTGTTATTTGACAGCTGACGAACTTCTAATCTATGACATCTTCATTCATAGGTATTACAGAGGTCATGTACGTTATATGAAAACGATTTTGGAGACTTACTACGTGGTTACAGTCCAGATTGCACTGACGACCGTGCTTCTTGACAATAGTTATATATAGTAGTTTTCATTGCAAAAGACTCTGTTGTAAGGATGTCATGTTAAAAGCGCACCATTAATTCCTGCTTGCTTTCCACAATCCATCTAGTGAACGAGGACTACATTTTACCAATGGACTTGAGCAGTATCATTTTGTGTGGAATGTCGTGAATATCTGAATTATTCTACAGTTGCCTGAAGTATGCAAAAGTTGAACGGATATGCTGTGGAAACAGCTTGTGAACACGTAACTTGTGTCGCATGTATAGAAGAAGATCTTTCTTCATTGTTTTTCTTAGTGTTACCTGGGGCACGTGAGTGGCTATTTCTACTGATCCTTGTGTTCATGGAACTTCACCTGTTATAAGACACCGAAGTTTGCTTATCACAGGTGTGGTACGACTTGCTCTATATTCCCCTTTTAATTACGAGGGATATATCACCGTTTTAGAAATTCTAAGCATCCAATCTGAACACAGTCTTTATAACCTGAGTGTAGGGCTCTTTTTGCGTCGAAGAGAGGCTGTTACACGTCTTCCTAAAGTCATTCAATTTTCGGTACAACCACAATAAGTACAATACGCCAAAAAATTAATTCTGATTTTTACCGTCCCACCAAGACTTCATACCGACTGTGTTTGGCACGTGTCTTGCTAATTTCCATATTCACAATAGTTTTAGTTTAACTTTCTCAACACTCTATATTTTTTCCTCAGTATAGTATCAATTTTTGTTTCCTTTGTTGAGTTTCTTGTAATAATCTTTAGCTCACGTTTATGTTTTTATGGGGCCCTTCTTTATATTCTACCTATACTATATGTTTCAGATCTCTTTAAAAAGTTACTTTGATGTCTTGTTCAGTATCAGGTATTTGGTTTCACACTTCAACAATATATGTAGATGTTGTTTCCGTGTGAATTTGTATTTAATTTTTAATTAGTTCTTCACATTGAAACTCAATAATTTTATTTTTAGAGTGCTGCGAATTTATGTTATTAACTTCATTAAAAAAACTTTACATTTTTAAAGTACTGATAAAAACTCTCTCAAATAATAACAGACGGTAAAACAAATATTCTAATAAACTGCTACAGTAAAACAAAAATTAAAAACAACTTGGTCCAAGTTATCAAATGATCTGTCATCAATTCAATTCAATTAATGCTGTATTTAAACATTACAAGTTATCTGCATTACAAATATTGGAATCAATCAATTTAATTTTTACTTTAATACGAGTGCGTATTTGGAACTGGTAACCCTTGGTACAGCCTTGGTTTCAACTTCCTTCATATCTACCAATGACACAGCGGTATGTCTACAGACTTATACCACTAGAAACCGGGTTTCGATACCCGTGGTGGCCAGAGCACAGATAGTCCTTTGTGTAGCTTTGAGCTTAAAAACAAACAAAAATCCTTCATATCTTTATCTCCAAGTACTTTAGTCAATAATCAGTTTCAATCACTCCTTCCTTCATCGAACATCCTCTTCCCGGCTCTGCTCATACACGGATTATTCTGGATGTTTTGAGTTGCCACTTCCCACACGAACACTACATTCAACAGCCGCATTATTGAATCAAGCACCTACGTTAAGACAACTCTAAGCTCCACCATAAAACCGTTCGAGTTCTGAAAATTTCCGCTTTTAACCCCAAATTATTCATCTCTTTTGTGTTCTTCAACCAATTTCCGCGAGTGGGATGAAGAGAAACTATTGTTTTAGACCGCCCCTGGTTATCTTTCAAGCCTCTTGAGGGCCCAAGAAATCTTAAATCAAAATACCTTTCAAGAATTTTCTTACTTGCTATATACTGAACTGCTGAACATGATTATCCTCTCATACAAAAGCTTAGAAAAGAAAACTGTGAGGCATGTGATCTTAATGATATAAGTCAAGTGTATCATATTTGCATCAGGTTAGATCATGAAGAAGGTATCTGGATGTATTTTAGGAGTGCTCTGGCTCAAGTTGATGAAGATATTATACATGTTGTATTTCAAGAAAGCGATAGAAAGTAATTCTTATATGAGTTTACTAATTTGAGTCTCCTGGATATGTTGAGAATGATGTTTTTCTTGAATTTTCGGATTTTCTCTGTAAATCTACTACATTTGATGAGTTCAACATATTTTAGAAAACATGATTTCTAATTTCTGTTAATATCTGTTATATACTATTTCGTTATTCTGAATAAAAGAAAGCATTAGAATATCTCGTGTTTCTTTTTATTCAAATAATGAAGTAGCATATAACTGATATTTTGTTCTTTTTATTGAAATTAATTCAAAACAACGAATCAGCCATTTGATCAACAACTGATGTTGAATCCATAAAAATATAATACAACGTGTATTTTTATTTCGTATGAGACGAAGCTTGAGCTTACAACATTGGGCAAGAGTTTGTTTTGCAAAAGATATCTCAAAATAAGTGGTTGACCATATCGACAGTTTGACTACCATATGTATCTATGGGTTGACCTTTACCTCCATTATTCTCACCAACATTGAGGTTGGGATTATCAAAACTAAGTGCTGTGTCCTTTACCCACATTGAAATTGTCAAATGACTTCTCATAGCTTTTTCTCTATAGCTCGTAGAATTTTTATACAAGACTTATATAAACGTAAAGGTATGAGACAATAAAATGAATTTGTCATTAAGGTGTATTCCAACTTGAGAAAATGGAGAATGAAAAACAGATTGACAGGTGGAGACATATCTTTAACTTTCTTATGTAAGTTGCATCAGGTTTGACAATCTTTGCCACATGAAGATATGATTGTGATGGATCTAGGTATTCATCTCAAAAACCTAATATAGAAATTTGATGGGTCTCTTGTCAGCCAATGATGACAAAAAACAATATTTCATTGACTGACCCTCCTCAGTTACGGTTTATTTGGGAGGGAGAGAAAATAAGCCTAACTCAAACATTGTACACTTACAGGACTTCTCATGGGGTAGGAGGGAAATGATTATTTGTCAAAGAAATCTGGGGGTCGATATTCTTTATCTTTTTGTTTTAGTGGTTCTGAATATGGGACCTTTTTCTTTCCTCTTTTTTATTATTAGGTAGAGCATACTGTTTGACACCGCAAGCCAAGTTCTGAGATCCTTCTATTGCTCAACGTTTTTCACCATCAGCAAGAGATTTTCCTTGTATAAAACTTGATGCTACATTTATGCCTGACTAAACAGTTTGTTTTTCTAAGGCTAATGTCCCCTTCTTCAGAAAAGGTATAGCTGAATGTAACGGGTTACTCAAAACGTCTCCTAATTCGTAACCCCCATTGCCAATGTCTAGCAGCAAAATAAGGTAAACTGTTTCCTACTTGCATCATAAATAGCTGGTTTGGGATAGAATTGTACTCTTATGATGCCACAGATGATGAAAATGAAGTCCCATGATGACTCTCATTTGCTCAAGTAGAATAGATCGACCCAAATTGTCCTTTATATTGATCTCACTAGCCCTAAAACTTTCTTTAGAAATAGGCTTGTAATGAGGATTTGTAAATGTTTCAGTGATCATGGCCTTTAACTTGAATGATTCGTAGTAGTGGCACATGTGCATCACCAACAATACATGGTTCCACAATATCTGATTAAACGTAGAGTGAATAAAATCCACCATGCGTGTTAACACTATATGGACTCTGATGTCATACAATTAATATCAGTTCCAAGTAGTATCGTTCATATAGGATCGAATAACATAGAAGATGCATCAGGAGAATGGATTGTTAGTAAGTATAGGTTCTTTGTTGGGTGTACGAAGAAATTCTCCTAATTTGTAATGACCTGGTCTAATATAAATCATATTGGTAGTAGCACGAGGACCAGAAAAGTAGAAAAACCACCCTGTACCATCAGGCAAGTTATGCTAGCATTGTGGATATTGTAGTTTGACCAAAGCCACTTCCCACAAATCTACTTGAGGGATCCAGGTATTAAAGTTATCGGGATATCATTTCCATTTTATGAAATACTGTTTATTTTTATCCCTTCCTCTATCACGAAATACTTCTTCCACAATGTAGACGTCGATGGGGGACTTAATAAGTGTTGTATGTTCTTATTTTAGTTTTCTCCGATATATTCTTGCAGTTTACACTGGCGAGTTTCTCTCTATTCTCTTGTAAATAGCAAAAAATTTGTTTTTTCGTCCAGGCAAATAACCTTTCTTAAATTGACCCTTGACTTTACAAATATGTACTTGATTGGCCACTTTGAATCAAAATATTACTTTTGTGAGTGGTTTGTGAAGTTTTTTTTTCCACACTACCGCCTGATTAGAGTGATTGATGTCCATTGGTTTCGTTTTAATGCTTTGATGATACGGTTGATTATAGGCAATGACAAGAATATTTAATATGGTGATATACTTGTATGTTCTAGGATAAGTAAAACAGTGCTACATTCTAGTTTAAGAGTGAAATTAAATCTTTATACTATTGATGATTTTGTTTCATTATGCGTTCTAAAGAAGTGAATGTCTTGCTCCTTGAGACGACATTGAAACATACGATTAGTAAATTCTGTTCCAGCGTGAGTTTAAAGTTTACAATGTTTTTAACTCTGTTTGAAAGCCTTTAAGGGTGTTGCTCCTTTCTAATCTTTCAGCAGAACAACACGTGCACATTTGGAGAACGTGTTGTTGTATGTGAGCAAATACTTAAACTGATTGTTATAGTGACTTAGTTCAGAGAGATCCATTAAATCGGCTTTCCATTGTTCATCAGACTCAAAAACAAACACTCGGTTTCTTCAAAATTCACAAGTATTGAATCATAAATTTTCGTGAAACATACTCCAGTATTTTATATCTTCCCAGCAAGATACTGAAAGTAAACCATATTTAACATTATTTACCAATGTCCAATTAAAGCATGAGTTTAGTAACAAAAGTTGTTGTTGTTGTTAAACAGTATCATGTGAATATTTAGCAGTAAAACTCGAAACCTCGTGTAATCTTGTAAAATATACAAGTTTCGATAAAATAGTGAAAATCTTTATTTAAATTGGTTAGTTTGTTTGTTTGTTATGAATTTCGCGCAAAGCTACACGAGGGCTATTTGGGCTAGCCGTCCCTAATTTAGCAGTGTAAGACTAGAGGGAAGGCAGCTAGTCATCACCATCCACCGCCAACTCTTGAGTTACTCTTTTACCAACGAATAGTGGGATTGACCGGTGTGTAACTGGTAAACATTTGATCGTCAAGAAATTAATGCCGCGTTTTGGAACACTTTCATTAACCACCCACAAAAAACGTACATCATGTATAATAGTTAAACGAACCGCTTAACGTCACGTTAGTGTAGCCTATATAAGGTGTAAAGTTTAGTGTACTCTAATCCTTTATAGTGATGGCACACGACAAAACACACATTCGGCATGTAATGCTGTTTGAATACAGGAAGGGAAACAACGCATCTGTAGCCACATACAATATCAAAGAAGTTTATGAAAGTTCGTAAGTCTCAAAAGTGTTCGTAAGGAATATGGGAAAACTCCATAAAGAAGGTGTTTGGGTGCCTCACGAACTCTCCGATGATCATTATTATCAAGTTTCGATATTGTACTCTTCTTTCTTAGATAAGAACTGGAAACATTATAACTGTTTTAGTGAATAACTTGGCTTAATCTGAAACCTGGCATAACATGAAACCTAATTGATGTTTCTTATAACACTTCTAATTTTCATCGTTATAAGTATCATCCTTATCACTGGACCACCAGGGGTGCTTTAGTTAAAAAAATATACGCGAAATAACCGCTCTTAGTGAAGACATCTAGAAATACTTCAATTTATTCTAATCATTATAGGTTTTGGTTTTTTGTTTACGACATTAAGTGTTATGGTTAGTTTAATATCCAGGTTTAATGACTTTAAGGTACTTTTAAGTTCGGGCACATTAAGTTAGGTAACTTTTGACCAGAGTTATTAATAAATGGTGTTTGGTATTTTCATCCTGAATGACACCTTAAAGAACACATATACCGGATCAGAGAAATAGGGAATTCAGATCCATAATTTTGAATTTCTAACTAACAGGAAAGCAACTACTCAGCAACATCCGCCATCACACGAGTGTTGTCCGGTATTTAACCGAATAACTGGTTTGACTGTCAGATTTATATCACACCTTCACGTGTTCAGCGGCATTGCGGTTCAAAACTTGGACACATATCGATAATCACCTGACTTCAGTTATTTAATTTCATGAAACATTAATTACTCCATTTGAAATATCAAATCATTTAGTTTGATAAATAAGAAGTTAATATCTTACAACATAACTTTTATAACAGTTAAAACATTCATCTCTAATACGTTTCTTATATCTAGACTGTTTTGTGAGTTCTTTGTATCCTAAGTTGGTTAACTGTCTTCTTTACTATGAAGCTAACACGTGATAATACTAATGGCTGTACTTATTTCCTCATTACAACTCAAACTATCATAAACGATTCATCTAATGTTTAATCTAACTTTAGTTGACCAAAAGATCATCCTTTTTCGTGAGTATTATTGTTACTTTTTGTTGTGTGTTAAAGCCAAAAATATAGTTTTAAAGTCGGTATTAAAGCTATTAATAATAATACTACAACAATTTTCAGTTAACTTGGTTTCATACCAAAGTTTTCTTTTCTTTTACTCTGACGTTGTTGATCTGGTATTTATCTTTAGTTTACAGTTATTAACATATTTCTACCTTTAATCCTGTGTATTTAAATTCTAAATAAGAACGAAGCAATAAAATTAAAATCAATTTTCTTTCTTTATTCATATTTCTACTAGTTGTAAATTTTTATATATTTATTAAAATAATAAAAAACCAAAGTTCACAGCATTCTGTCAGCAAATTGTAAAGTGGAAATCTTTTTTTTTCTTTTTGCAGCTAAAATATGCAAACTTACCGAAGCATTTATAAACTCCATCGAAAGTGTTGATTGAATACGAAGAAAATCCCATATTTAACTGATCATATCTTAAAACAACCTGCCCTAGAGGAACTGGATTTCACGCATTTAGAATCATATGCTCTTCTAGTATAGAAATGTTAGAATGTGTTTCAAAAACTGTCCGAGAAGGTGTACAATATGATTTCCGTCATTCTCAATCTGGACAATATTAATTGATTTTTTAAATCTTATTTGGAATGTCCGTTTTCAAATCTTCCCAAATACTTTTTTAAGATACAATATTTTCAGCCGTAATCCCAATAAGATCTCATGAAGTTTTGTCAGCTTAGATGATCTAGGTTAGTCTTAAATACACATATTAAGATAACAATGCAAGTATTTTCTATAGTAAAGGTATAATAATAAAAAACAAAATGATAAAGTATTTACATCTGATATATTAGGTAATATAACCAATACTGTTACTGAAAGTGACAATAAATAATATTGTAAACGTTACTTAAGAAACACAAAAAATATAACTGTTACCTACTGTGGAAAAGTAACATAAGGAACACGAATAGGTTTCTAGTAAAATTCTCGTGGGCTCTCATGGATAGAGACGATATCATTGTGGAGTTGATGTATCCACTAAGTTGGAAGTAGCGTTTCCCTGTCTAAAAGATGTTTCCTAACCATATTTGATTGATCATCGATCTGCCCAAAACCAACTGTCACATCCAAATTGTAAAGGTGAGTTACCATCCTTAACATTATTTAGGCTCTAAAGTGATAAGGTTTGAATTTTGTTGTTATTGTGATTATTATATAACTTAGATATTGTGATAAAACATCACTATTGTTTCCACAGATACAATTGGCCACCTAGAAGGAGGAGCTTCGTTTGTGGATCCAGTTTATCTGAATATAATAATTCATTGGTTTGTATCTTAACACATTTGTAAGAAAGTGAACATCCATTTTATGTTTGGAATTACATTTTTACTAAGGTAAAATCTGTAATTATATTCATACACAGTAGAACAGCCACCAGAAATTATCGATTACAGGTTAAACTTTAAATGTTTGCTATTATTATGAGTATCTTTAAAAACCAATAAAAAGACAATGTAAGGTGAGCTGAGTAAATTAACGATTTCATATCGTTCTATGAAGGTTCAAATGTGGAGAACTTACTTTAATGTTTCGGCTTTAGAAAGAACATAATACAAAACAGTACGTATCTAAACCTCAAACTGTTGATATTTTCATTCCTGAGATTTGGCTAGTGTCTGTCTGCTTCGCATACTGAGGATCTCCAAATCTCACTTTAAACCTTCTTTGACAACAATTATGGATCACTGTTTCATCTCTTGATAGGAAAGCTCACGATGGAATTTTATTTTGACAGCCTGTGGTATGTATTATGTTCTGGAATAATTACTCGACATTAAGGCACTTCTCTTCAAAGAGACATTTTTCCTCTACTCTGTCTGTTATCAAAGGTGTCTTCCATCAACCATCGCCATTCGCTCGCTAGTAAAACAGCTCATGTTGGTGGTGCTTCACCCACTAATGACACTTCTTCTCTTTCACTTGAAGATGGCCTTAACAAGAGCTACACTTGGACTGCTCTGGTCAACGAATGTTCCAGGGTCTTCTACCTTTTCTCAGAAACACTTAGTTGCACACCATCTAAATTATTCTCAGATGTTCTGGCTTCTAAATTATTTGGCCTTCACCTCAGGAAGGAAGCTTCACAAATCTTTCTGGATGTGTGGGATGACCCTCACTCATTCTGAGCTCATAACTGCAGTGTGATGGCTGTAAGAAACCTTTGAACATTTGATGAATTACACTTTAGATGCATCTCACTAGCTGTGATGGCAATCGATATCAAATTAATCAGGCTAAAAAAATCAAAAAGTTACTTCTAAACCACAATTTATTTAAATAAAACATCTATTCATTGTCCCAAACTTAATAAATGTGTCTCAAATAGTAACAAGTTGCGAATAATATATATATATATATATTAAATAACAACCATCTTAATGATATCGTCCAAAATATTTTAACATATATCTCTACTATAATATTAATCAACCATAGCGAGAATGATTGAGAATAGTTAGTGACAACGAAAAATGTCAGTCACCTGGATACTAGTATAAAGTTGAACAAATTATTTTATGTGATGAAATTCATCCATTTACATCCACGTGACTTAGAATATTCTTGTTCAAAGCATGCACAGCTTGTAGTTTGAAACTTAACATTCATCACGTTTACCAGTTCGTTAAAACATTTTTAATCCTTAACTTATCGAACATTTAGAGTAGGATTCATGTTTAACTTGTGTTCTATTTGCACAACAATGATGTAATTCATTGAATTAAGGTAATTAAAAACATATGTACTTTACAAAATACGAAAAACCTGAAATATTATTAGAACAATTGTGTTACAATGAAAATTATCCTGTATTACTATATAGTATTGTGCTACAAGAAATATTATTCTGCTTTGTTGTATAATATTGTGCTGCAAGAAACGTTATTCTGCATTGCTATGTATTCAAATGAAACGTTCTAATTAAACTTTAGAAAACATATCAAAAAATGGTTCCTACTAGCATTAATCTAATTTACTTTGAAAACACCGTGTAGAAGACAGGCAACGATAAACCTTTAAAAAGTACTTTGTTTTAGTGCCTTTGTTGTTTATTGATTGATAGCAAATTTAATCTTTGATGGTTTTCTGTTCAAGATCTTCTATTTCTTTTCTTAAATAAAAATAATTAAAAGGTTTGTGAGGAGCAATCCTAATAACAAAGTAGAGTATATCGTGAGATAGTCCTTACACATGATATCTAGTTCTGGAAAAAGGGACTTTTGTAGCTGGGTCAAGGTGTCTCGATTGATTTGAAAGTTGTGCATTCAGATATCTTATCAGCTCTAGATCGAGGTGCTCCAGTCTTGTTTAGTATATTATTTTCATATTTTATAAGCTGATGATATGTTCAAGAAATGTTGTACAGGTAAGAAAGTACTGCTATCATTGGTAAAAGTTATTCTCTTCAAATTTTGTTGAAAGTTATATTTATTATTCTTTGTTTTTCTTTTCTTTAGGTATTGACAATGAGGTGCAGACATACTTCAACAGTGCTGTCTTCAGTTCAGTTTCTCACAACATATGACATAGACCCTTTTGCATACATGGCCATTGCTTCTGTATGCCTGACTATATACAGAAGCAACTTTATACCATCATGATCGATAGCTTTCGTACCTAACCACGGATAATTTACATCCAACTATAGTCACGAAAGTATCCAGTGATTAGACTGTATATAGAAAGTTGAGGGGTCAAGATTAAACAAAACCTGAATTATAAAGTAGATGGTTACTGTAAAGGGCACGATAGAATGTACAAATTTTATGGGTTTTACTAACATGGATGTGATGCATGTTATGATTCTGATACACAGGATGCAGATGTAAATAGACCCATTGGTTTGTTAGAGATCATCAATTAGAAAGACAAAAACAAGTAAAAGCTCTGTGGCATAAGGCCATATCGATACAGGAAGACTAATTTTACATCCCTAATCCATGGATGAATCATTATCATGGTTACACGGTGGTGTTGATCTTGATTCCAAACATGATCTGTATACAGGAAAGTTAATTTGCCATTACTTCTAAAAGGTAAAACGGATGGTAGAGTTTCCTTGATGCTAGAATTTTACATTATATAAAACCAAAATAATTTTTAAAATCAGTGAAATTAATTACTGTGATGTCCAACAATATAAACATATTATTTGTAATGATCATGATCAACACTACCATGTAACCGTGATAATGGTAATGATCATGATCAACACCACCATGTAACCATAAATGATAATGATCATGATCAACACCACCATGTAACCACTGTGATGATGGTAATGATCATGATCAACACCACCATGTAACCATGATAATGATCATGATCAACACCATCATGTAACCGTGATAATGTTCAAGATCAACACCACCGTGTAACCATGATAATGATAATGATCATGATCAACACCATGTAACCACTGTGATGGTGAGAGAGCTTTCGTCAGTACCCGGGTCACTGAAGAAGTGAAAAAAAGCTTTCAGAATGTTACTACCACAAAATGAAAACATACGAGACTTACCACTTTCCCATTAAATCCAAAGATCTTTTTAAGAATTATATTGATATTTTACTTAAAATAAAGCAAGAATGACCTAGATGGCCCTAATCACTATGTAAAATCTGAGGAAAAACAGGATTACATTGCTCAATAGGCTTTATAATTTATGTCAATGTGAAGGTCATTTTATCAGCATTCAACAACTCATTAACTAGCTTAACAAATCCTATGAATCACATGTTATTGCTGCTTTTGTAGCTGGAATTTCTTGAATACCACACTTAGAAGAGGTTCGTTATCATTTGAATATGTGATAAAAAATGTGTCCAAAAGTCTTAAGAAACTCATACTATCAGCCAAAAAAGATCGTTAGATCTAATTTGTTTCAAAACAATTTTCAACAAATCTTAATTTATGTTGAGATTGCCAACAAAGTGCTTTTATTTGATAAGTCTTTAACAAGCAATGTGAAAAAATTGCTTTAAAATGTTTGGTATTCTAAAAATTTTAAATAATTTAATATGTAAGTGAAAATATAACTTCAGGTCTGTTAGTGGCAGTTGAGTCCAGGCTATTTAAGAATTCTGTATTTTTGAATTATACTGTACCTCTTAGGATAGCTTACTATAATGGAGGAAAGGCGTGGCCGTCTATAGATATCTAAATGACCGAAACAATATATACGATGGTGCTATCTGTTGTGCTGAAATTCAAGATTTCAATGCCAGAAGTGAAGATTGCGCCATCTATTGAAGGGCACCACAAACAACAATCCATAAAACATTTTTATACTTTGGGTATTCAAGAACAATTTCTTTATAACATAATAAAATGTCAAATAAACGTACTCTCCTCATAGAAACAACACGATTTTCACCAGGACCGTATGTGAAGGTTTGATTACATCTTCATTGATGTAATTTTTTAAATGTAGTACTTAAAACTGGAGTTCTTAAAAAATTAGTATTTTTTTTCAATAAAGGGTAGCACTTTTAATATATATAAAATTACAGTTCATATGAGTAAAATTGATCAAAATTTTGAGTTCTGTGCACTGAATCATTTTGATCCAATTAGTTGGATATAAATATAGAGAACAATCACAATACGTTTCCCGTGCAGCTCTTCCCAGAGAAAAAATATAATATTATTTTTAGAAAATGTTAATTTTTTTTTACAACGAAGTATGAATATTAC
>NW_013674707.1:0-4919 GCF_000517525.1 Limulus polyphemus
CTGGTCGCCACTAATGTATTAATTGTTTTTACAACGTGCTGCTGCCCATACCTGATCGTCACTAAGGAGTTAATTGTTTTGACAACATGCTGCTACCCATACCTGGTCGCCACTAATGTATTAATTGTTTTTACAACGTGCTGCTGCCCATACCTGATCGTCACTAATGTATTAATTGTTTTGACAACATGCTGCTACCCATACCTGGTCGCCACTAATGTATTAATTGTTTCGACAACATGCAGCTACCCATACCTGATCGCCACTAATGTATTAATTGTTTTGACAACATGCTGCTACCCATACCTGATCGTCACTAATGTATTAATTGTTTTGTCAACATGCTGCTGCCCATACCTGATCGTCACTAAGGTGTTAATTGTTTTGACAACATGCTGCTACCCATACCTGGTCGCTACTAATGTATTAATTGTTTTGACAACATGCTGCTGCCCATACCTGGTCGCCACTAATGTATTAATTGTTTTGACAACATGCTGCTACCCATACCTGGTCGTCAATAAGGTATTACAAATTGTTATAACAAACATCTGTCAAAGTAGCTCCGACCCATAGCTGAATCACCTTAGTATAAGTAGTTTGTGATAGATCGAAACTTGTTACGTTTGGTAACGAGATAGCTTTTATCTTTTAGCTCCATATCTAAGTTTTAGTATCAAATCCACTTACCGCATCATTCAACCAAGTCAAGCCTTTCAATGTCATGTTTCCAGCTTTGTCAATATCTACTATAAAAGGGAATGTTTTAGCTCGTACCAGATCTTCAGTGAGCGCAATAGTCTTGCACTTTGTACCTTTACGTTTAGAAAAGAAAAGAATCCGAGATTAATAAGTAAATATTAGATAATTACACGTCTTTCTAGCTTTATTTTATGACGTAATTTTAGTTGTGAAACGTCACGTTCTGTTTTACGTTATTTCAACACTGGTGAAATGCTCCCTTTTTTTCCTACTTTGGTATAGTAGGCCTAGAAATTTCAATGTGTTTTTTGAAATAATTAGGATACAATGATGGATTACGTTATCTTGTTTTAAAATGTTGGTATTAGTTAACTTTGAATCAAAGTTTGTTTGTTGATAATTAAACACAAAGGGCTATTTGTTCTCTTCCCACCACAGGTATCGAACTCCGGTTTCTAGCGGTATAAGTCCATAAACATCTGTGCCACTGGGAAGCTTGAATTAAGGTACCGCTTGTTTTATGTCAAGCTAACACAGAATTCATTGTACAGGGGGAATATATCTAAAACATTCATAAGTTTAGGCACCTTAAGCAATTGATTGTCAAGTTAAATATAAGACTTCGAGTTATAATGTTTGAAACTAGTCATTCAAATAAAATAAACAGTATTACACACGACTGAAGAAGAAAGAAAATGTGACACGTTCATTTACTTTTCTTTGTCTTTCCGAAGGAACTCCTACCTAGAATTTGTAGCAGTTCCTGGGTGTTAAAGTCAATCACTGTTTGGATAACACTTCCGTTAACTGTTACTGTCTCAGAAAACCTGTTGTTTGGTCGATCGTAGTATATATCCGAAATCATCCCAAACCTGGAGTCAACACCATCGACTGCTGTCACAACAAAATCTTTCATTCTAAACACGTCTGGTATTTTCGGAGATTCTTGAGCTAATAAAAACATCATAGATATAAATGTTTTAGTTAAAGAAAACTATATGAAAAGAAAAACCGAAAATATAATGACAATGAAGCCAATACAAGTTTATAAACAACACAAGATTACAATGACAATGAAGCCAATACAAGTTTATAAACAACACAAGATTACAATGACAATGAAGCCAATACAAGTTTACAAACAACACAAGACATAATGACAATGAAGCCAATACAAGTTTATAAACAACACAAAATATAATGACAGTGAAGCCAATACAAGTTTATAAACAACACAAGATTACAATGACAATGAAGCCAATACAAGTTTATAAACAACACAAGATTACAATGACAATGAAGCCAATACAAGTTTATAAACAACACAAGATTACAATGACAATGAAGTCAATACAAGTTTACAAACAACACAAGACATAATGACAATGAAGCCAATACAGGTTTATAAACAACACAAGATATATAATGACAATGAAGCCACCACAAGTTTATGCACACAACAGGCTTATAACGAGTGAGGCACCTCAAGTTTATACACACAACAGGCTTATAATGAGAGTGAAACCATCAATTTAAAAAACACAACAGGCTTATAACGAGAGTGAAACCACCACAAGTTTATGCACACAACAGGCTTATAATGAGAGTGAAACCACCAATTTTATAAACACAACAGGTTTATAATGACAGTGAAACCACCAACTTTATAAACACAACAGGCTTATAACGAGAGGTGAAACCACCACAATTTTATGCACACAACAGGCTTATAATGAGAGTGAAACCACCATAAGTTTATGCACACAACATGCTTATAATGAGAGTGAAACCACCACAAGTTTATGCACACAACATGCTTATAATGAGAGTGAAACCACCAATTTTATAAACACAACAGGCTTATATTGAGAGTGAAACCACCATAAGTTTATGCACACAACAGGCTTATAACAAGAGTGAGGCACCTCAAGTTTATACACACAACAGGCTTATAATGAGAGTGAAACCGCCACAAGTTTATGCACACAACAGGCTTATAATCAGAGTGAAACCACCACTAGTTTTTAATAAGAGTGAAGCCATCACTAGTTTATAATCAGAGTAAAGCCACCACTAGTTTATAATCAGAGTGAAGCCACCACTAGTTTATAATCAGAGTGAAACCACCACAAGCTTATAAACACAACAGGCTTATAATTAGAGTGAAGCCACCACTAGTTTATAAACACAACAGGCTTATAATGAGAGTGAAACCATCACAAGCTTATAATCAGAATGAAGCCACCACAAACTAATAACTAGAGTGAAGCCACCACTAGTTTATAAATCAGAGTGAAACCACCACAAGCTTATAAACACAACAGGCTTATAATCAAAGTGAAGCCACCACTAATTTATAATCAGAGTAAAGCCACCACTAGTTTATAATCAGAGTAAAGCCACCATTAGTTTATAATGAGAATGAAGCCACCATTAGTTTGTAATGAGTGAAGCCACCACTAGTTTATAATGAGTGAAGCCACCACTAGTTTATAATAAGAGTGAAGCTACTATGCAGATAAATACAGTTTAAGTTTTTGCCTCCCACGATACTTAACGTTTTTTGTTGTTGTTTTGTTTTTTCGGTTAACTATCTTTCTTCTGAAACTGGAGGGAAGATAAGAACGTTCTTTAAAAAAAAAGTATAAAAGTTTTGTAAAACTCTGCTGAATGTTTATGAGCAGTTTTAATTATATAGAAAAACTGGAATCTTTGTGACAGACTACCTTACTAAACAAGAAAGAGGATTCTCGTGAGGGATAAAGTTCAACAATCTCGGTCCACCATTCGAAAGCGCATGCGCTCTTTGTTTTTTAACTTACTAAATGAATTAGAGTATTTCGATTTCAAAAAAAATAAAACCAACATTTCGTCGCTCATATCGTTACACGTATTTTTGTAATTAATCAAATGTTGCTCTGAAAATATGTGTAAAACGGGTGATGTTTATCCAACAGCATTACAGAATCCCCTTACCTTAACTAAACAGTGCCGGGCGTGGCCTAGTAGTGTTGATCGGTGGGTCCGTTATTCGCGTCCGTAATTTAAAGCCATTGTTGCTAATAAGAGTGGTGGTCGAATCCCACAATTGGGTTTAAGTAGATTTTGACCAGCTTTAGTCTTTCAGTTCAAACGATTTTAATGCGCATTATCTTCGTGTAACTTCGCGAGGATACCGAACAAACTCAATTTTAGTATTTCGAACCTTGGGCCTTCCGACACGTAGCAGGAAACGCTTACCATTTGATCAAACTCGGCCCTTTCTAACTAAAACAGCGTGTTCTGTAAAACAAAGTAATGTCACAGAATACATTCTTAAATTGTTTGTTTGTTGGTTTGTGATCAAGCACAAAGCTACACAATGGGATATTTGTGCTCTGCCCACCACGGGTATCGAAACCCGGATTGCAGCGTTGTAAGTTCGTAGACATACCGCTGTGCCACTGGGGGACCCATTCTGAAATAACAGGTTACAATCTTACAGAAAAAAAAAAGAAACGTGCAGAAGTCAGTGTTCAAAAATACTACTTAGACGGGAAACAAGAAACGTAGCAATAATCAATTATGTATATGATAAAGAAGAAGGAACATGTACATAGGTAATACTGAAATAACTTGTTAAATATTAGACAAGAGATTAAAAAAACACAAACTACATACCCGATACGATTATCAAATCCAGAGTCCAGAAGGACATCAAGCAAATTAACTTTAAAAACTTCATTTTTTATACGCGTGCAAAACTGGACACCACTACTGAATTCAGTGAGAAGTTTTTTTCAGGGCATATCAATCAAGAGGAGTCCTTCAGAGGGCGCTTCAACATCAAGTATAACAAAAGATTACTTTTTACGCCTACTTTGATAAAACGTACTTGTCAAATAAAAAACACTTTATGTATTTTATCAATTTTGTATTGTTTTTTTTTTTGTTGTTGTTGTTATCACAATCCCCTTGTGCGGAATAAAGAAACAAAAATAAAACGCCCCCTGCCACCACCACCCCCAGGACTTGCGTAATTGTACCAAGAAGCTTTGAAAATATTTTGTATTAGTTAACAATTAGTTTCCAATAAAGCCAACAGGAAAGATAACTTTCCAATAATTCGTGCCATGGAAAGATAACTAGAGGGTGTTTAAAATACTGTGTAAATTGTATTGAGTTTCCAAATGAATTGCGTTACAGAGAGGCGCACGGACGCGACCATCTAGCCTCGC
>NW_013674707.1:5462-6787 GCF_000517525.1 Limulus polyphemus
GTTTCGAGAATGCCTCACCAAGAGTTTTGGCTCAACAGAGTGCAGCCAACTGTGGAGCATGGTGGCTTCAGCGTGATGGTTTAGGGAGCTGTTTGGGTTGGTGGGAGATAGAGCTTAGTGGAATGCGTTGGCAACATAAATTTTTGCAAAATACGTCGAAATATTATAGGAGGAAGGACTCTTGCCACTTTATTCCTCGGGTTTCGTGGACAAGAACACAACATTGTTCCAGGAAGATGGAGCACCGTGTCACACTGCTAGAAACACCCAAAAGTGGCAGGAAGAAAATGGTATCCAGAAGTTGCCCTGGGCGAGCCAATCTGCTGACATGAACCCCATCGAAAACCATTGGGCCATACTCAACCGGCAAGTCTAGAAACAACCAAAAAATCCAACTTCGAAGAGCGATCTACTCCAAGTTTTGAAGCAAGAGTGGGCGAAAATCCCACAATCTAAAATTGACGAGATGATTCTCACGATGCCCCAAAGGATCAACAAACTCCACGAAGCGAGAGGACGATCTGCTAAATATTAATTAAATTATAAATATATTAATTCATGTGAATATGACTGAAATTTTTCATTTTTTTTCTGAAAAGGTGGTGTCTATTTATTTGTGACCAGGCTGTGTATATAAAACAGTGTTAATGTGAATTTTAAGCAAGGCCTTCTAACACTTTAAACACCCTGGCTGAGGACCCCACCTTATTATCCAATAGAAATTTAAATAAAGCCATTCATACTCTCATCGCAATTCCTTCCTTGAAAGAAAATCTGAAACATAAAAAACGTTGTGTAACCATATTTATTGCAAACGGTTTGTTTGTTTTGAATGTAGCGCACAGCTACACGAGGGTTATCTGCGCTAGCAGTCCCTAATTTAGCAGTGTAAGACTAGAGGGAAGGCAGCTAGTCATCACCACTCACCGCCAATTCTTGGGCTACACTTTTACCAACGAATAGTGGGATTGACTGCCACAGTATAACGCCCCCACGGCTGAAAGGACGAGCATGTTTGGTGTGACGGGGATTCGAACCGGCGGCCCCAGATTGCGAGTCGAGTGCCTTAACCACCTGGCCATGCCGGAGCCCTTGTAAAAGGTAAAGGAGAATTACCTAACTCATAAATATTAGGCAATGTTTATCGTATTTTATTCATTGTAATAAATAACATTATTGGTGAAAATATAGTGTTACGTCTCTGCTTGTTTGTTAATTTCCCGTAGAAATTCTTTCCGAGAAACTTTAGTGATACAAGTTCTTTCTTAAACAAAACTAGTTTATTCTTTCTCGTTACAAACTTTGTGATACGCTTAATTTCCAAA
>NW_013674707.1:7527-8331 GCF_000517525.1 Limulus polyphemus
AACTGAGTAGAGTTTCTTCTTGGACGGTGACTTCTTCATGTGGCACGTCTTCAGCAACGTCATTTGTTCTGTTATCCACTTCATCCCAACTGAAATGTCCTGGACCGTGATAACGCAAAAAGCCTTTTGGCATGCACCACCTTTGGCTTACCTCGCCAACTACATTTTATTTGGAAAGTCACGTCTGAGAGACGATCCACTATGTCATATGTGCCTTCCCATAGAGAAGACAACTTAGGAGACTTCCCTTTGGTCTTCCTGGGATTATACAGCTACACCTTGTCTCCTAGTACAAAGCTGCCTTCAGTATATCTCTTATCATAACATAGCTTCACGGAATCGGCAGGCGTGTTCAAGTTTGAATGCACTTGATGGTGAATACCATCCATCCTTCAGATAACACGTTCACGAACTCTGACACATTTTCAGGCAACTCTTCATAAGGTGGGCGTCATGTTATCAGGTATACTGGCAACCGAAGTTCCCGACCAAACATCAACTTTGCTGAAGTGTATCCAGTGGCTTCATGCTCTGCTGGCCTATAGGTCATCAACAATGGAGGGAGTAAGGCAACCCAGTCATCTTGGCAGCTATTACAAAACTTTGCCAATTCCTGTCTCAGTGTCCAGTTGTACTTTTCTACCATCTCATCAGACTGTGGGTGAAGTGGCGTTGTTCTGTTATTTCGTATACCATACAACTTGCAGCATTCATGGAACACAGCTGATTCAAAGTTATGGCCTTGATCCGAATGCATACCAAACCTGAAAAAGTTGTAGCTTCCTGATTTGGTATTGCATATGC
>NW_013674707.1:9218-10517 GCF_000517525.1 Limulus polyphemus
TGTCACGTAGACACTATGTGTGCTTGGCATTTTACACCTAGCTGTTGGGACTTTCACGATGGGATTTGGTGGTCATCCCTCAACAACAACCACTATTGGTCTCCCCGAGGCTGAATTATTGGTAATGTTCTTCTTACACTGGCTCCTTGTATGTCCTTGCTCTCCACACTTCCAACAACCTTTCTGGGTAGCAGCCTTTCCTGCTGTGCCATCTTCCCTGTTTTGAAGTTGCTGGCATTGAGCTTTCTTGTGCCCATGTTTGTTACAGTGCCAGCAAAGTCCCTCAAATTTCTCTGAAAGCTGACCTTTTCTGGCCTTGAATCCAGATGACTGTACCAACCTTGGTACCTCTGTGCTGGACTTAACGTAGGATTCAAATTCGAGAGCTCTGGCCATTGCATCTTCTAGAGTAGAGGGGTGTGCTCACTTCACTTGCATCTTCAGTTGTGGACTGTCCAAGGCGTCCACAAACTGATCCCTCAGCAACAGCTTGAGGACATCGGATGGTGCAGTTGGGTAGGCCTTGTGTGCCATATTTTCCGAGTCCTGTACCAGCTCTTGCAGGCTCTCCCCTTTAGCACGGACTCTAGTCTTAAACCTAGCCCTGTAGACTTCAGACTGATTTTGAGTTCTAGAGCATCTACCAGTGCTCTATAGTTGTGCATGTCGTCTGCTGACAACTGTCCAAGTATTTCCAATGGTTGTCCCTTCAAGCTCGTTGCCAGATATACTGCTTTCTGCTCCTCTGTCCATCCATTCATTTCTGCCAGTAGCTCAAATTGTGCTCTAAATGCTTCCCACAGTGCCTTCCCATCGAATTCCTGTGGCTTCCTTCGTTCTAGATTACCCCCTATTGCTGACACTCATATTTGGAATGCGACTTCTGACAGGACTGAAGATGTCTGCATTAGGATTTAACTACAGATTCTGGAAGGGGCTTTTCATTGTCTTAGGCTGATTAGGTCCATGGCTAATATATCCTCCTTGTGTAATATACAGTAAATCATCCTTTAATGTATTTAATTCACTTTGAAATTTACTAATATTTTCCATTTGTGTATGCTGGCTTTCTCTCAACTGTTTGAGATTTTCTTCTTGTTTATTTTCTTTCTCCTCCAACCACTGCTGTAGTCTCTCTCTTCTTGTTTATTTTCTTTTCCTCCAACAACTGCTGTATTCTCTCTTCTTGTTTCTTTTATCGTTCTTCTTGTTTCTTTTCTTTCTCCTCCAACCACTGCTGTGGTCTCTCTTCTTGTTTTTTTCTCGTTCTTCTTGTTTCTTTTCTTTCTCCTCCAACCA
>NW_013674707.1:10992-17802 GCF_000517525.1 Limulus polyphemus
TTTTCTCGTTCTTCTTGTTTCTTTTCTTTCTCCTCCAACCACTGCTGTGGTCTCTCTTCTTGTTTTTTTCTCGTTCTTCTTGTTTCTTTTGTTGTTCTTGTATTGCTACCATCAAACCTGCTAAGTTGTAGTTTGATTTGCCACCTCTGTAGGGTAATCTCTTACATACACAAAGTTATTCAAACAACATAGATTAAATAATCTGGCAAAAGTTTTTAGTAGTTAACTCAACTTAATAACCAGCTAGGACTTGCTTTTCATAGCTATTTCTTCTATATTTTTTTCTCCTAGTCCAGTTGATGATTTTTCTAATTATTTTAAACTGATAAATCAATTTTCTTATAGCAAACACAAACTCATGCCATGAGTTTCTCTTCAATTCGGAAAACAATTGTTGAAAATAATAATGTGTTACATCTCTGCTCGTTTGGTAATTTCCCATAGAAATTCATTCTGATAAACTTCAGCGATGCAAGTCCTTTCTTAAATAAAACTAGTTTATACTTTCTCATTACAAACTTTGTACTACACTTAATTTCCACAGTCACTTTAAACTTAACTATTTTTATAAACACACGCTATAATTCACACACTTTACTTATGGCTTGACTTGATTATCTTTATCTTTAATCTCTCTATCTATCCAATTCCCCCTCTCCACTTTGTTTGCTGGGTTTATATACAAAAAGAAGAGGGCGCCTGGTACCGACTAGAATTGCCAGGACAATTCATGATCCTTCTAGAATCTCATCACGTGTTACCAGCGTCACGTGACTTCCGCTGTTGTAACAATAGTTTTTTTCTGATGTCAGGTATGTTTTAAAAATAATATTTCTGTTTATGTTGAGGCCCACCAAGACCTTCTCGGGACCCCTATTTTTAAAGAACTATTTTAAAAGTCCCAGGCAAGGATTTTTGCTTTTTCATTGCAATAAAAATTTTATGACTAGAAGCGACTTCTACAGTATGTTATTTATTTAAATTAAAATGTGTACCGCATTTTTAAAAGCAGGCTAGAAAACTAGTTCTTGTTATTGTGCTATCCCTTGGTGGACAAGCGGTAAGGTTGAAAGCTTATAAGACTAAAATTATAGGTTCGATTCATGCAGTGTGATACCTCAGAACGTTTATTGTGTTCAATTATATGCAAAGAAAATGCATGTCAAATCACACATGTGCTCATGAGAAAGACAATAAAATTGTGTAACAACATCACGAGAAAGACATAATAAAATTGTGTTACTACATCATGAGAAAGACATTATAAGTATTCAGAGTTGAGTGTAAAAGTTTAAATTAAGTTCAATTACCTAAATTTCGAGTAAACGTTCAGTAGCTGTTTGCTGATTGTTTAATCTGGGCATCATTTAAAGAATTAGAAGGGTCTTCTTCGTATGTAGCATAAATATAGTATCCAGTTTTACCGATTACTTTGAACATGTTGGAGGTTATCTTGGTTAGTTGAATGTCAGATTATCAGGACACTGTTCAAGTTTGGTTAGATATTTTATGTGTAATTATCATAACAGAAATACATTCAAACAATAAGTGGTCTCCCTAGTTGATTGAATCATGAGATATGATTGTCGCCTTACAAAGATATATATTGTCTTTCTAGCCAGCTTCTATCTGATTGAATCATGAGATATGAGTGGGGCCTTACAAAGACGTATGGTTTTCGTAGCCAGCCTCCAGTTGATTGAATCATGAGATATTATTGTCGCCTTACAGATATATTTGTTGTCTTCGATCTAAAAACGTTCTTAAAAGTTTAGGAAACGATCAATGAAGAAAAGAAGGAGTGCAAAAATACATCAATGAGCATCAACCTCACGATAAACATTGGATAGTTGATCTGGTATATGCAAAGATCAAACCATCCACACCTTTCTGTTTATCTGCTGAAGAATTCGAGCCACAAACATATTAATTATTTCGTTTGGAATATTAAACCCCATCTTACGTTCACCTGTTAGTACTACTGTTGTGCTATCTATAACTGCTGAATCTTTCTGAACTACTCTAGCTATATTACTGTATCATCACAAATATATCAGGTACTTCAGAAGGCATATCAGACACAGTTTGAAATAATTTCCAAAGTGAATGGATGGAAGAGTTAACATCAAGCTACTGATCTTGCTGCTCATTTAAAGGACCAGCTTTAACGAGATTAAGTAACTTTCCAACAGTGCTGTAACACCTATCAGCCACCTTAACAAAACGACTTGAAATGTCACATCAGAAGGAGGTTTCTAATAAAAAGTTTATCTGCAGAGCATGGCATATTCAGGTCAAACTGATTCTCCTTAATAGTGATGTGCTGAATAACAGGATGTTTGACAAGATATCTATTACAAAGTAGTTCAGAATTTATATTAATATCTGAGTTCGTTATAATGAAATAAAGAGATTGGACACAATGTAAAATACAAATATACAATCTTTATCATAACACAAACACAGTGTGTGTGCTTGCTTGGCTGAAAGAAAGATAGTTGCTTTTACCGGATCAGCTACCTACTTTTCTGGATATTGTATACCAAACTTTCTCACTCGAGAGTATGTACCTGACTCGAGTATACTTAACATCAGACTTACTCACAGCAACAACTCATTGTAACTAGTCGTTGTAGCTAGTAACTAGTAACTAGTCATTGTAACCTCGAGATATCACCTGTCCTACCATTGAAGGATTAGTGGACTCTGGTGTCTGAAGTATTACGTAAAGTACATCCATACCCTTTCCCTGTGGGCAGACCAGGTGTTATCTCAAGAACATGAAAAGGGAGCAAAGGCAGCTAGAATGGAACCAACTTAACGTCTTTCTTGGCCACGTGAAACTGCAGATACCATAGTAACTGACAGATGTAGAGTAACACTATATTAAGATCAGAAGGAGAAACCTTATCTGAACAGTGTTGTAAGGAATATGGTCTGTGAAAAGTAGACGTAGGCACTACAGCAGTATCGTGTTGGAAGAGTTGCTTTTGAAGTTTCTTTTTGTCTTGTTTCTCTGTTTGTTGAATTTCGCTCAAAGCTACACGCGAGCTATCTGTGCTAACCATCCCTAATTTAGTAGTGATAGACTGTATTAAAGGTAGCTAAGCAACATCACTCAACACTAGCTCTTGTATTACTTTTTACCAGCGAATAGTGCGGCTGACCCTCACATTATAACTCCACCACTGAAAAGACGAGAATGTTCGATGACGGGATTCAAACCCACATCTGCAAATTGCAAATTGATCACACAAACTACGAGGTCATGCCAATCCTGCTGTTATTGTGGGTGGTTATCTACAATAGAGCAAAAGACTGAATAAATACATCTTGGTAATGATGGACTCTTTCATAAATGGCTAGAAGCACATGCTATTCTGAACCAGGAAGCAAAAACTTGAGTAAGGAAGCTTTTCAATGTATTTGGGACTTCATTCAGGATAATAGCCCTTCATCCAACTTCCAATTAAATGTTGGAGGTATACAACCTACAATTTTAAATCAGTAAATGAACATCATAAAACGTGAAAATCTAACACTCCTACTTATTAGTTATAGAACAGCAATACATGAAGCCACTGGTAACATACTGGAGAGAACTTAAAGTTGGATTGGGCCTTCTGTACTCACATCCAGAGAATAGTCACTCAGAGTCTCACACACACGTGTGGAGAAACTAAGGAACACATACATGACTTTAACCAGAGAAAGACACCATCTAGTGATAAGACGAAAATCACTATAACAATATAAACGCTGAAAAGACTGTATTTCATCGTTGTGACTGTACATGGCTGTACAGTACACACTACAAAATACGGCTGTCTACAAAATTAAATATATGTTAAGATAACTCTATGTCGTTGCCAAAATAAACAAAGATGTAGTTTATAGAATCGAAAAGAACAGATTTTCGCCGTTTTGTCTTTGTTCATCAAAGATATTATGTCTAAATCATCTATAATGTAAGTACCATTCATACAATTCACACATACACATACACAAAATACACTGTGCAAAGGTTTTCTAGCCTTTACTTGTGATTTTAAGATTGCAGCATGTTTTTTTTTCTTTCTAATGTGAGACGCATATAATTATATATTTGATTTGTAACTCTTTGAAATTACAATCACAATATTTTCGTTTTTTTTTGTTTTTTTTTTTTTGTAATGTGTCAGCAATAGAGGTCACTGTTGAATCCATGTGATATTTAACAGCATTCAAGTGATAAGATAATACCGGTATTTCAGGTATTGTATCTCATATAACGTTGTTTGGTAGGAACAGTTTGGATTATTGTAACAAACGTTTGGTTTGAACATACAAGTTTTCGAAAACAACTTGACTGTTACTATTATCAAAATGGAAGCACTTAGCCCCAGCGATCCAAATTCATTTTCACGTCCGGAAGAATGTATTGTTATTGGAATTCATATCGATTGGGAGGTAAATTTTGAAAATCATATACTGACTGGCTTCGTTGACTTGACCGTAGAGAAGAAAGACACCAGCGCAAGTCATTTGGTAAGCATAGAGTAAACTCATTTACTCCTCGGAGTCTTTATATTTGTAATACAGCATGGTTTTCATGTAAAATTTAGGACTAATTAATAGAACAATGTTTTATCTTTAATTTTAAACTTAAAGGATAAGATTATAAACAAGCTCATAACATTAGAGGTAAGTGAAACGTACAGTTTCACCAATATTCGTCGAAGTTTCTGGGATGATCTTGAAACCATCAACACATATTTGCGTCTTCTTTCACTCACTTTGGCTATTTCAAGTATTTGTAAATAACGTTTTTTCGTCAAAAAATTCTTTACAATCACTGCTAGTAACATTTATTGTTCAGCCAGGCATCATTTTAAATATCACTAATACCAAAATGGTTTTAATACTGGACATATTTTTCCAGTCAAATTGTTAGGATTATGATTGTGGAACAAAGGCAAGTCTATTATATAAAAAACAACAAAAACTTTCAACAAATATATATATCTTACCTACGTATTTCTTATACCTACTTGTATTGTTTTAAACTTTGTCACTAAAGTTTAAAGGTCAATAGGCCATTATTCTTGGTTAGTTGCAAGTTTACATTTGTTATCTATAAATACATATCTTAGTAACCCTGTGTGCAAAAACAATTTGATAACAATTTATAACACTGGAATTGTTTACTATTGCATATAATATCTGTTATGACTCTTGCCATATGAAGTTCTGGGAGTCATTATATTGAACAAATGCATATTTTTTTATTGTTTCAGGTTACTGTAGCAATTAGACAGAATTTATAAACTTGGTTTTTAAGTCATTTTTCATCTTTCTAAAATAATATCTTAAAGAATTATCTTTGCACATTAAACTCTGTGTGAAATGTGTACAGATATAACATGTACTTTAAGGACAACAATAGATCTGTTGGATCATATAGGTTGTCCCATCCACTATACTAAACTTTAAGATAAAAATAAGATGCTGAAAACTAGCCCTCATCATTCAAATATTTATATTTAGTTTAAATAGCAAGAACAGATGTACAGTGTAGTTTAAAAAACAAGAACAGATGTACAGTGTAGTTCAAAAAACAAGAACAGATGTACAGTGTAGTTCAAAAAACAAGTACAGATGTACAGTGTAGTTTAAAAAACAAGAACAGATGTACAGTGTAGTTTAAAAAACAAGAACATCCACTATACTAAACTTTAAGATAAAAATAAGATGCTGAAAACTAGCCCTCATCATTCAAATATTTATCAAGCCTTCCTTTAAATATACTCCATCCACCATATCTGAAGAAAATCCATTCCAAAAACCAACCACTGTGTCTTAGCTGCTGAAGGATTACTCCTTTCATTCCAAATTTTATATTTGGTTCCCCTTGTCCAACCATTCCCACCATTAAGTATGATAAAAAAGATAATGCATCAATACTATAAATTTACTTACTGATCTTCATCAGTGGTTGTGTACATGTAAAGTGAGATTTATCAACTGTGCTTCAGGTTTTTCCATCTTATATACTTGACTTTCAGAAAGTTTTTGATAAGGCACCACAGAAGAGACCTCTTGTATCTGTTGGGGCAGGAGATAATAAATAGTTTGAGAGTTGGTTGAATGGTAGAAGGCAAAAGGATGCTAATAGAGAAGAAGGCAAAGCAGATTAATGTTTCATGTGGTGTAGCTGAGAGTTCTGTGTTAGATCCTTTACTGTTTTTAATTTTCATTTACAGCATTAATGATGGAATAACCAGTAACATAAGTTTACAGATGGTATTAAATTAATGGTTATTTCAAATTGTATTGAAGATGCTATAGTTTTGCAGAGAATGATAAACTAAAACAACATATGGCAGAAGGCTTTAACCTCAAAGAAGGTTATGCAAGGTGGTTATTACAACATTAATCATTCTTATAGCATTGGTGAGAAACAAAACTCTGGATATAGCTATTAAATAATGTCTAAAGTTTTCTAGGTAATGCCTATTACTCAGTATACATTAAAATGAGTCAGGACTTACAGTGCAGTTTAAAAAGCAAGAACAGATGTACAGTGTAGTTTAAAAAACAAGTACAGATGTACAGTGTAGTTTAAAAAACAAGTACAGATGTACAGTGTAGTTTAAAAAACAAGTAGAGATGTACAGAGTAGTTTAAAAACAAGTACAGATGTACAGTGTCGTTTAAAAAACAAGAACAGATGTACAGTGTCGTTTAAAAAACAAGAACAGATGTACAGTGTAGTTTAAAAAACAAGAACAGATGTACAGTGTAGTTTAAAAAACAAGAACAGATGTACAG
>NW_013674707.1:18762-20683 GCF_000517525.1 Limulus polyphemus
AAAAACAAGTAGTACAGATGTACAGTGTAGTTTTAAAAACAAGTAGTACAGATGTACAGTGTAGTTTTAAAAAACAAGTAGTACAGATGTACAGTGTAGTTTTAAAAAACAAGTAGTACAGATGTACAGTGTAGTTTTAAAAAACAAGTAGTACAGATGTACAGTGTAGTTTTAAAAAACAAGTACAGATGTATGGTGTATGACTGTAAATATTACAAAGGAACAATTAGGTGCCTCAGTTGTAGTTTTGTATTAATGGTAAGACTTGTGTTTTGTCAGATGTGAGAATAAGGCTTGCTTTCTATGGAGATAATCTGTTACTTTTTCCATTAGAATGTAGTTTAGTGAGAGCTATACATTAAATTCCAATGACTACAAACTTTAAAATAGTTGGTGATATAAAAAATAAGGTTTCTGAAGTGGTAATTTAATCCAATGTTGATCCTGTTTTCTCTTGCTATGCTACTGGCTTTTAAATTATATGTTTACTCTGTGTTTCAAAAAAGTTTAGTAACAGCTGCAAGGTGTGTGTGTATAAAAGTAGTTTAGCTAGAAAGTGTAGAAGGTTAAGAAATGGGTACGTTGTAGGTCCCTGAACTTACTTGGTCAATGTACGATAAGTTGTTCTTAACTAACAACAAAGACAAACCTTGTAAAATAAAACAGCCTTGTGACTTTTAATTAGACATAGTCATTACTTTTAGAACAAATAACTTACTGATGACAAGGCTATTTTATCTTACAAGGTTTGTCTTCGTTATTAGTTAATACACTTTATAGCTAAACTAGAGAGAGAGACTAAAGAAGTTAGGTTCACTTCAACTGAATTGTTAAGTAATACAGAAAAAATATTTACATAGTTCTTCATAATTTTTATTTTAGTTTATAACTTTTTTGTTTATTTTTCAGGATACATTACTGAAACCTTGGGTAAAATTTAACTGAGATTTACTTTCAAATTTTAAGAAATAAATAAAGATGGCTATAAAATACACATCAAAACATATAAATAGTTCAAACTGCACCTACATGTTGGTTTAGCAAATCTGTCATGTTATATCTGTTACATGGAGTATATATGTGTCATGTTATATGTCTTTTGTCTTCATTTTACATGGATGTATTATATATAAACACCTAACCCAGAGCATCATCATTTACATGGGTGTGTTATATATAATACTTTACACTAGGTTTCTTCTGTTTACATATGAGTGTGTTATATATAATACTTTACACTAGGTTTATTCAGTTTACATATGTGTGTGTTATATATAATACCTTACACTAGGTTTCTTCAGTTTACATATGTGTGTGTTATATATAATACCTTACACTAGGTTTCTTCAGTTTACATATGTGTGTGTTATATATAATACCTTACACTAGGTTTCTTCAGTTTACATATGTGTGTGTTATATATAATACTTTACACTAGGTTTCTTCAGTTTACATATGTGTGTGTTATATATAATACTTTACACTAGGTTTCTTCAGTTTACATATGCGTGTGTTATATATAATACCTTACACTAGGTTTCTTCAGTTTATATATCTGTATGTTATATATAATACTTTACACTAGGTTTCTTCAGTTTACATATGTGTGTGTTATATATCTGAAGAAACCTAGTGTAAGGTATTTTTTATATATCTGTATGTTATATATAATACTTTACACTATGTTTCTTCAGTTTACATGTGTGTGTGTTATATGTAATACTTTACACTAGGTTTCTTCAGTTTACATGTGTGTGTGTTATATATAATACTTTACACTAGGTTTCTTCTGTTTACATGTGTGTGTGTTAATGTAATACTTTACACTAGGTTTCTTCAGTTTACATATGTGTGTTATATATAATACTTTACACTAGGTTTCTTCAGTTTACATATGTGTGTGTTATATATAATACTTTAC
>NW_013674707.1:21468-22290 GCF_000517525.1 Limulus polyphemus
AATCTTTATGCCAGTTTTGCTATTAACATTTTTAATTACACAGGCCTGTGAATTTAAACTTCATAAAAATTGTTTTGTTTTTAATAATGGATTTTCTATAATTCAGCTACGCAGCTTTCAAAAATAATATTCATTTTTTTCTATCACTTAAGAGTTTTTTTACAAATCGGAAAGAAAAGAAATTCTCTTATATAGATCAAATTATTATTTTGTTTACCACAATGAACCTTTTTGATTATTATGTTTGTTAACAAAAATACAAACAAACTGAAGAAAATGGAAGAATATTGATGTCAAACAAATGTGCATTCTGGTTTTTATTTGTGAAATATACGTCTTTTAGTCTGAAACCTACGTGTTGTGGTATTTCTTTTATGTATTGTATCTGGAGCATCTTGTTTCAAAGACCAGAAGTAATCAGCCATCATGCTGATGTTCAGCCTTCCCCGATACCTCCTCTCCATTTCCCTGATGTCTTGATGAAACCTTTCCCCTTGTTCTTCGCTGATGGCACCAAGATTTTCAGGGAAATAGTTAACATGTGAGTGTAAGAAATGAACTTTCAAGCTCATATTACAACCCAACTCTTTGAATTTATCGAACATGTTATTGACAATATTTTTGTAATATGGGTCCTTGTTGTTTCCTAAAAATTTCTCAACAACATCTTTAAAGGCAATCCACGCTTCTTTTTCAACTTTCCTCATTGTCCTTTCGTACTGCTCATTCGAAGTCAATTTCCTTAGATAAAGGTCCAACAAAAATCCCTTCTTTAAGTTTCATTTTTGGAAGAACTGGGAATTGATATTTGAAACAGTTGCC
>NW_013674707.1:22443-28152 GCF_000517525.1 Limulus polyphemus
ATATGAAGTGGAGGTAATAGGACTTTCTTTGTGTCAACCAAACTTTCACGTTCAATGTTTTTCGTATCCTGGTATCAGGCTGACTCTTTGTGGCCATTGCTTCTTTATCCAGTGCTGATTTCGTGCTCTGCTGCCCCATTCACACATGGAAACTTTGTGTAACGGGATTGTTGACCCAACAACATACAAAGGACTTTGAAGTCTCCATAAAGTAGCCAACCATGTTCTATGTAGTTTATTAAGATGAAGTTCGAGATTTTTGTATGTTTCCTTCAAGTGAACAGAATGACCAATAGGAACAGATGCATATATATTACTATTGTGAAGTAGAACACCTTTTAGACTTCTTGTGGAGGAATCAATGAACAATCACCACTCACTTGGTTCATAGACTGCAGCTCCTAGCATTGGTATTAATTCAGAAATATTGTTGCAATAAACCAGTGTACCTTTTTGCTAAAAGTATGGCATAAACTCTTTCTCATGATTTCTGTATATCAGTAAAATGATGTCCTTGGAGAAAGTAAGTTCTTAGCCCGAAGTCTGGACCCCAAAACTCTCTGAAGAATCCTTTAGAAGGTCCATATCTCTCTCCAAGTCATTAAGTTCACCTTGTGTGAAAAGTTGTGGTTCACTAGACATTTAAGGTTGAAAACAATCCCTATCATCATTTCTGTTGACATCAGATGAAACTGTATCAAGAGTCTCCGGTGGAGTAGGTACAGGTACATCAGGGCCACAAGCAACAGGTCTTATAGCAGACTGAAGGTTCAGATAAGAAATTTTCTTTTTAGTTTGAGTGTTGTAGCCTTGCACATTACATGAGCAAAAATAGCAGTTATCTCCATGGTTTCTAGGCTCATTACAGACTACTGGAATTCCAAAAGGCAAATATTTTTTCTTATCTTTAGTCCATTGTCTCAACTCTTCGACGCAAATGCTGCAAGCTTTGTGCAGAGCCCATGATTTGTCTTGGTTCCCAAGTTTTATTCCAAAGTATGCTTAATACACTTTATCAAATGCTGTAATGTTTTACCTTTGTTTCTTTACCACAAATATAACAGAATAAGTTTGAGTCACTTACACAACATCTTGTTGCCATAGTGATGAATAATATTGAAAATAAAAAAATAATGTAAAAGTCAACCACAAACAAATACTATCCAGAAATGACATGTCATGCAGCCTGTTAACTGTTTATATATTACATACTATCCAGAAATGACACATCATAAGGCCTGTTAACTGTTTATATACTAACAGTGTGTTTGTATTGGGTTCTAGAACGATCGATAACTCTCACTTCGCGATTGGTCTAGAAAAATCAATAGCCAGTGGTTGTCGACATTTTAAGTATAACAAAATGTGACCCGATTTCAATGAACATGATTCACTTATGTAAAAGTACATATGACGTTTTGTGAAAAATCTGTACATGATGGAGAAAAATGGATATCATTTTCGGATTCAGGGAACATGAATTACTGTAGAACAAGTAAAAATTTCAAGACAATAAAACCATCGCAGACCTATGTTATGTTTCAAAATCTATATCTTTGGTTAAATATAGATTTAGCAAAATTTCAATTTGAAGTTTTAATCTTCATGAAATAAAACACAAAAATATAGCTCTAAACTTCTACTAAAGGACTTCTAAACTGTATTCTTGAGAGTTTTAGGGACTTTTGTGAGTATGGATTTTGAACGAATACAGTACAATTAACAGCATATCCTTTTCAAACCAGTTTCTAATGAACCAAAAAATTAATTTGTTTCACTAGTATATACTTGGAGATTGTTATTTTACATTCTAACATCAATACTCTTATTTCTCAGGTTTTAGATACACGGGATCTTACTATCAAAAATGTAGTAGATAAATCAACCGACAAACCATTGAACTACAAATGTGGAGAGCCAGTCCTCACTTTTGGTTCCAAGCTGGAAATTGAGCTCCCAGAAAATATGGAAAATCGGTATCAATTGTTTGCTTAGAAAATAACCATGTAAAAGTTATTTTACAGAGAATATAGAAGACATTATTTGTTTAGCTTCATGGATGTCAGGCAAATTATACAATGTTTAAGTTGATTGGTCAGGTGCAGCAGTAAAACAGAACCAGACTATTAGGCCTAACTTTCACACTTTTTTTTTTTTCCTAATTTTTTTCAAATCTTAGCCATCTTTATCGTCTGTTCAGTTTTTCAACAAAAAAAGACATTTCCACATTAATTTCTTATAATAATTAATTTTTAATTAATTAATCATTAATTTTTTATAATATTCTGATCCCTTGGACACTTGACGTCAGCTCAAAGTAACATAAAACAACAAAGGTATGTAATGATAAGACTTATTTCCTGTCCCTTTTGCTCACTTTACATGACATGGTACAGTTATCGTGGTAAAATACACCACAAAGAAACTCAATTAACAAAATATAGAAACATTATTGAGTGCCAGCATGGATTAACTTAGGTGAGACTATTTGGTTCTAGCCCTCATCCTATAAGCCCAAATTTCATGTTAGTATAATTGTGGTAGCAGTTGTTGATAGACTGTTGGCATTTTAAAAGATAAAGCTATAAATCATTCTGTCTTAAAGTAAATATGACAAACATTGTGAGAAAGAACCACAAAATGACAACTACCATGTAAAACTGAGACGTAATACAAATTTCCTTAATTCCAATGTTTTGTGATTAATAATACCAGGTTAACTTAGTGAAAATTGTATAGTTTTATGTTTATCTGAAATAAGTTATCTAATTGTTGAAATTGAAAAAAAATGTAATGTATTTAAAATGTCTTTTTTCTTTTGTTGGTTCTAAGATAGTGTCATTCTAGTGGAAAAATCTTATCTACCAACAACTACAGCATTACTTTCTACTTACAGGAAAGAGTTTAGAGTATTCTATGAGACCATTCCAAGTAGTAGTGCCCTTCAGTGGCTAATACCAGAACTAACAGCAGGAAAGAAACATCCTTACCTCTACAGCCACAGTGAGGTGAATTTTTTACATTGTGATAAACTTGATACTCAATCTTAGTTTTATAATTTTTTCTGCATTGTAGAATTTCCATCAAAGTTACTTACCAAACATCAGAGACTGCCAGTGCCCTCCAGTGGCTGTCCAAAGAACTAACTGCAGGCAAACAGCAACCTTATATGTTCAGTCAATGCCAGGTATACATTTTATTAGTAATACCACATACAGTTTTTTCTAATTAATTCTGATATATGCACTGTGGATCACCCATGCTAAAGAAAGTTACTTTGTTATTTGCATAAACATATGGAGGAAGAATATTGTAAAAATTAGGATTAGTTATCTTACCACTTAAAGAAAGATTTTTCGTCAACTAACTGATCAAGTTTACCTCACTGGTCAAATAATGAGCTGTTTGTTGATCAGCTGGCAATATTACTCTACTGGTCAAATAAGGAGTTATCAGCCATTGTGAAAACACTTTATATGTATTAAAACTTGTTCTTGATAGTGGCTACAAGTTGGCAATCACCTGATTTGGAAATGCTTTGGTAGAAAATCTGTATTATAACTGTTTCTTATATAAAATAGTTTTTGGTAGCATGCCACTATTAGAATGTTAAATTGTATAAAATGTCAGTTATAGTCAGACATGTTGTGTTTGTTTAGCAGTAGGAAGATAACATAACACAGGAGTTATAGTCAGACATGTTGTATTTGTTTAGCAGTAGGAAGATAACATAACAGAGGAGTTATAGTCAGACATGTTGTATTTGTTTGGCAGTAGGAGGATAACATAACACAAGAGTTATAGTCAGACATGTTGTATTTGTTTAGCAGTAGGAAGATAACATAACACAGGAGTTATAGTCAGACATGTTGTATTTGTTAGCAGTAGAAATATAACATAACACATGAGTTATGATAATGTATTTGATAATCATGTCTAAAAATCTTGTTTTTCCCTCTTCATGTGTAGGCTATACATGCTCGTTCTATGCTTCCTTGTCAAGACTCTCCTGGAGTTAAGAGTCCATATACGGCTGTGGTAAGGTTCTTGTTATGTAACTGTCTCTCCCAAACTAGTAAACCCAGTAATATCTATTGTAGGTTCCACAAATAATACACATTTATATAGTTTACTTGGTAGCTTTATAAATATCTGTTTAACGTGTAGTATGCATTTATATAGTTTACTTGGCAGCTTTATAAATATCTGTTTAATGTGTAGTACGCATTTATATAGATTACTTAGTAGCTTTATAAATATCTCTTTAATGTGTAGTATGCATTTATATAGTTTACTTAGTAGCTTTATAAATATCTGTTTAATGTATAGTATGCATTTATATAGTTTACTTAGTAGTTTTATAAATATCTGTGTAACGTGTAGTACGCATTTATATAGTTTACTTAGTAGCTTTATAAATATCTGTTTAACGTGTAGTACGCATTTATATAGTTTGCTTAGAAGCTTTATAAATATCTGTTTATTGTTTAATATAAATTATACATCATTAAACTTGGAAGGCAGCAAGATTTCTCCATTATTTTCATGATTGTTTTAAAACAAATATAACAGACATGTTGTGCATTTGTTTCCACAATAAAGAAGTATAGAATTAGAAAGGTTGAAAATCAGTCTACATAGTTTTAAACTTGTGTGTAGACAACTGCTGATGTGTTTCCAAACATAAGTAAATAATCTGTTTTACTGGTTGTGGAGGGTGTAGCCAGGTAGTTAATATACCCCTACTTTGATTCCAAAAAACATGCTGTACACTTTGGACTGTGTGTGTGAACTATAATAAGAATGACAGTCACATCTCACTATTCAGTAAGACCAAAATAAGCTGCAGGTGCAGTTGACTCGTTACCTTTCCTCTAATAAAACAGATAAAAATTAGGCTTTTATAACTTTAACTAAATTCTAAAACATTACACTTCCTAATCTTGTAATGAATGAGTATTTCTGTACAGAAGTTTTCCGAAAAGTTGAGAATACATTAAAGTCTAATTGTTTACTTTTGATGTTTTAATTTATTTGTTACCCTAAGATGCGATAGATTATAATACAAACAGTTTTTGGCCAGTTGTACAGATATCAAGTAGTTACAAAATTATCTGAACCAGTTAAAAGCTGAAAAGTTAAAAAAAAAGTTTTTCTTTTAGGTGCGAGTTCCAAAAGATTTGGTTGTTCTGATGAGTGCTGTGCGTGATGGAGAGGAAGACTGTGAAAACACAAACCTGAAAGCTTTTAAGTTTACCCAGAAGGTCAGTTCCACAAGCTTCCAAACAGATGGAGCTGTATTTTACTGTTGTTCCAAATATTCTGTCAATGATGAACTGTCCAATGTTGGACGGTGATGAATTATGATCCTAAGGGTTTGATGAACCATCCAATGTTGAATGGTGACGAACTAAGATCCTAAGGGTTTGATGAACTGTCCAATGTTGAATGGTGATGAACTATGATCCTAATAATGAGCTGTCCAATGTTGTACGGCGATGAATTAAGATCCTAAGGGTTTGATGAGCTGTCCAATGTTGTACGGCGATGAATTAAGATCCTAAGGGTTTGATAAACTGTCCAACATTGGATGGTGATGAACTATGATCCTAAGGGTTTGATGAACTGTCCAATGTTGGATGGTGATGAACTATGATCCTAAGGGTTTGATGAACTGTCCAATGTTGAATGGTGATGAACTATGATCCT
>NW_013674708.1:0-4975 GCF_000517525.1 Limulus polyphemus
CCCTCGGTGGCACAGGGGCATGTCTGCAGATTTACAACACTAAAATCCGGGGTTCGATTCCCGGCGCTGGACACGGCAAATAGCCCAATATGGCTTTGCCCTAAAGTAAACAAACAACTTTGCACTTGTGTGTTTGCCCCTCGGTGGCACAGGGGCATGTCTGCAGATTTACAACACTAAAATCCGGGGTTCGATTCCCGGCGCTGGACACGGCAAATAGCCCAATATGGCTTTGCCCTAAAACAAACAAACAACTTTGCACTTGTGTGTTTGCCCCTCAGTGGCACAGGGGCGTGTCTGTAGATTTACACCGCTAGAAACCGGCTTTCGATACCCGTGGTGGGCAGAGCACAGATAGCCCATTGTGTAGCTTTGTGCTTATTAACAAACAAACTTGTGTGTTAGTGTTGCTTTCTTAGTGCAGGGTTATAACCCTAGAAACCGAATTTCGATACCCGTGGTGGTCACAGCTCAGATAGTCTTTTGTGTAGCTTTGCGCTTAGCGACAAACGAACCAAAAACAACAACAACAAAAAACAGTAACGTCAGAGTTGACAATGTAGATTTACACCGCTAGAAAACGGATTTCGATACCAGCGGTGAAGAGACTGCAGATAGCCTATTGTATTCGTGACATTAATGTTTCTTTTTTTTTTCATCTGATTGTTTTATTTAAAACAAATTAATTAATTAACTAATCACTGAACCATAAAATAGCAAAATAGCAAAGTAAATATATCTAAAAAGTCAATTTTCAACTGTTTAGATGTTTACAAATTAAGCGTACGAAGGTATTTGTTGTGATAGCCAATAACGAGTGAGAATGGATGACGTGTTCGTTTTGTTTTCCTGTGGTAGCCCGAGTCGGATAGGAATAGATTATGAAAACAGTTATGTGTACTGAACAAGATTGTTACGTAAACACTTTTGTCACGTGGCAACTTGAGTTATCTTTCTACGCGTACTGTAGTAGCTTTGATATCATTGTTGGTATTACACGTACCATAAAGTTAAGACTCTCAAACTAAGATATCTTAAGAAGTAACTCACGTTTTATCAAAACAACGGCCGGATGTGGAACTTCGGAACATGTACACTTAAATATTCCTTCCATTTTTAGTTCTTTCTTTGAAACCTAGGGCCTGGTTTATGAAAAGAATGATCCATTACAAAGTTGGATTATTCATCCGGGGCTTACTTAAATTGTATTATAGATTAAGAAGAGATTGTTGGATTACTGAACAGAAACTCATTGAAACTACAATAAAGTTTAAAACGTCGAAACTAAGCAGCGTTTTCTGAATTAAACTAATTGAAGGATTAATTACACTAATCTTAGTTCTATTAATCCAAATCAAACACCTCTTTAATGTTGTTTATAACTCGGGAGAAATATTTGGCCATTCGTATCGTTATGTGAAAATATTTTGTTCACAAGTGGATCTACTGTATACCTCAACAATCCATCTTTGTTCACAAACTGTTTTACTGTCTACCTCAACAATACATCTTTGTTCACAAACAGTTCTACTGTCTACCTCAACAATACATCTTTGTTCACAAACTGTTCTACTGTCTACCTCAACAATACATCTTTCTTCACAAACTGTTCTATTGTATACCTCAACAATACATCTTTGTTCACAAACTGTTCTACTGTCTACCTCAACAATACATCTTTGTTCACAAACTGTTCTACTGTCTACCTCAACAATCCATCTTTGTTCACAAACTGTTCTACTGTAAACCTCAACAATCCATCTTTGTTCACAAACTGTTCTACTGTCTACCTCAACAATACATCTTTGTTCACAAACTGTTCTACTGTCTACCTCAACAATACATCTTTGTTCACACACTGAACCGTTGTTTATCTCAACAATACATCTTTGTTCACACACAGTGAACCGTTGTTTATCTCAACAATCCATCTTTGTTCACACACTGAACTGTTGTTTATTTCAACAATTCATATTTGTCTTTAAAACTTAAAGCCACATAATAGATTATTTGCGCTTTGTCCACCACGGGGAATCGAACCCTAGATTTTAGCTGATCTAACAAGATATAGCTTTCAAGTGATAAATATGATCATGATAGATAAAAACAGCGGTAAGTCTACGGATTTACAACGTTTCAATCAGGAGTTCGATTCCCTCGGTTGTTATATTTCAACTATCGTACATGCTGTAACTTGAGGCCCCCACTGGGTCAGCGGTAACTTTACAGACTTAAAATTCGGGATTCGATTCTCCGTACCAGATAGGCCATTGCATAGTTTTGCGCTAAAATAGACTAACTCAAACAATAATTTTGAAGTCATCAAATTATCTTAACGTTTATTTTCAGCGGCCTCTTGATATTTTACAGCAAACTTTATCTCGTTATATGTTGAAGATGTGTTATTGTTTGTGAACCATTTTGTGTCTTATTTGGTTATATTGAATAAGTACGATTAGTACCTGAGACCAAGGTTATGAACCCAGCTTGGTCTGAACAAGAGACCAAGGTTATGAACCCAGCTTGGTCTGACCAAGGTTATGAACCCAGCTTGGTCTGAGACAAGAGACCAATGATATGAACCCAGCTTGGTCTGATAAAAAAGCAGGACAAGAGAGACCAAAGTTATGAACCCAGCTTGGTCTGATAAAAAAAAGCAGGACAAGAGAGACCAAGGTTATGAACCCAGCTTGGTCTGATAAAGAATGCAGGACAAGAGAGACCAAGGTTATGAACCCAGCTTGGTCTGATCAAGAAAGCAGGACAAGAGACCAAGGTTATGAACCCAGCTTGGTCTGATAAAGAAAGCAGAACAAGAGACCAAAGTTATGAACCCAGCTTGGTCTGATAAAAAAAAGCAGGACAAGAAACCAAGGTTATGAACCTGTCTAGATTTAGTAAGGAAAACGTAAATAATTTTTAATTTACCGAAGCTTTCTATAGGTATCTTTTGTATTACTATAATTATTTGACCCTACTTGTTATTCCAACAGAATATTGTTTTGAGAATCGGCTGCACCACAAAGTGATATGAAGCTGACAAGTATAGTAAGGTTAATTAGGGATCCCTAGGCTCGCCAACCAAAAATCGGAAGTGACGTCATTGAAAAAGAAAGTGACGTTGATCATCGGTAAGTTAACGATCTTACAATGTCCCTTTGCGTTAAAACAAATATACAGTTGTATTCATTAAATTCATCTTTTCGTCAAATGTTATTGCAATGAACTTGCAAACATGTTATTTATGCACGTGAAAGTCTCGTAGCAGAGTAACATCGTTTTATGACCGGCGATGTTTTTAATTCGTTCTGACTTCTTGGGCGTTATTTCCAGAAGCTCAAGTCCTGTTATCACAGGATAAGAAACCCAGCTTCCGGATGTTACAGTTAGGGTATCGACGACTTCCTGTCGAGAAGAGCAAATCTAGTCAAACAAGATCATCCTTCTTCGTTTACAACACCAATTTCTCGAAAAACGAATGGCAAACACTTACTGTGAAAACAGGAAACAACCACCAGTAAATGATAATACAGTAATTGGGGAAACGCGATAAATACATAAACAGTCCAACTTGGATCTAGTGGCCGCACGAGCCATTGGTATTAGATACTTTATAGAGCTAGCAGTGGCGTAGTTGGGGGAGGGGGCCACAAAAGCTTAAGCTAGGCCTAAGTAATACTTGCATAGCATATATAAGCTAGGCCTAAGTAATACTTACATAGTATATCTAAGCTAAGCCTATGTAATACTTACATAGTATATCTAAGCTAAGCCTAAGTAATACTTACATAGTATATCTAAGCTAAGCCTAAGTAATACTTACATAGTATATATAAGCTAGGCCTAAGTGATACTTACATAGTATATCTAAGCTAAGCCTAAGTAATACTTACATAGTATATCTAAGCTAAGCCTAAGTAATACTTACATAGTATATCTAAGCTAGGCCTAAGTAATACTTACATAGAATATTTCATTATCAACAGCCATTTCGGCAAATAAAAGTATACCTTTTATTACTGAGAAACTGTACATACTTTTCAGATTATGGTACCCCACCTCCTGTGTGCCCCTGTGTAGAGGTTAGGTGTGGGTGAAATAAGTACATTTTCTTCGTTCGGTTTTCAAACGCCTTATAGTCACATGGAGTTATCTGACCAGTCATAAGTTCGGATGAAAACAGGCTAATAAATGCCAAGTGCATTCGCCAGGTGGCACCACTGCTTCGTGTGACTCTATCAAAAACAAGTCCTGGTAACAGAGCATTTTATGGTTGGCGCTCTGTCCACCACGGGGAATCAAACCCTATATTTTAGCGTTGCAAGTCCATAAACTTCCTGCTGGCTCACTGAGAACCGCAACCGAACGTAGGGTTTCTGTAAAAAAAAAACGAGCGATAGAAATATTTTTCCAATTCCCCCATGAAATAGAACACTAAGATCCGGGGCTCGATTCCCCGCTGTGGATAGTGTGCAGATCGCCTATCATGTAGCTTTGCATCAAACTAACAAAAACGACATCTTTATCAAATTTAACGTTCACAGCCTTGATGTAAAATGTTGTTTCCCGGCTCCGAAAACCAGGGCTCTATCACAGAGTTAACCCGCGTAATAACCATTACAAATGTTGTTTCCCGGCTCCGAAAACCAGGGCTCTATCACAGAGTTAACCCGCGTAATAACCATTATAAATGTTGTTTCCCGGCTCCGAAAACCAGGGCTCTATCACAGAGTTAACCCGCGTAATAACCATTACAAATGTTGTTTCCCGGCTCCGAAAACCAGGGCTCTATCACAGAGTTAACCCGCGTAATAACCATTATAAATGTTGTTTCCCGGCTCCGAAAACCAGGGCTCTATCACAGAGTTAACCCGCGCAATAACCATTACAAATGTTGTTTCCCGGCTCCGAAAACCAGGGCTCTATCACAGAGTTAACCCGCGCAATAACCATTATAAATGTTGTTTCCCGGTTC
>NW_013674708.1:4985-7217 GCF_000517525.1 Limulus polyphemus
ACTTTTTAAGCCGTCTCCAGCCATTATTAGTCTCAAAGTGGGTTCCTCGTCATCGAATTTGAACCATTATAAATGTTGTTTCCCGGCTCCGAAAACCAGGGCTCTATCACAGAGTTAACCCGCGTAATAACCATTACAAATGTTGTTTCCTGGCTCCGAAAACCAGGGCTCTATCACAGAGTTAACCCGCTTAATAACCATTATAAATGTTGTTTCCCGGCTCCGAAAACCAGGGCTCTATCACAGAGTTAACCCGCGTAATAACCATTACTTAATCATATTTCATTTATTAGATTAAATTATATAGGAAAACCATGCACAATTACAAATATCGGTTTATCGAGTTCGTCACCTTGTGTTAACTTTGCTATGTTGTCTAAAATGTATCTAAACAATTTTGTCTCCCGGTGGGACAGCGGTAATTTTAAGGATTTGTAACGCTAGTATCCGGGGTTCGATTTCCCGCGATGGGCAGAGAGATAGCCCAAACTTAACAGCTTCAAAAATGACCTTTCTGAAAGTTCGTAATTACTAACCAAACAATGGTTGTTGTTTTTTTTGGGGGTTGTTTTTTAACGGTGAAATGTGTTTAACTTAGTGTGTCTTGTATTTTCTGTGGTTTCCTGTGTTTTATGAAACCAGTAGGACTAAACCTTTGAGTTTGCCAGGTTTCTGTGTCTCTGTTTATTGTACGTATGAAAAACTCGAGCTGAGTGAGAGTGCTGTCGTGACGTCACTCTTAAGCAGCTCAAGCTGAGCGCGAGGGCTGTCGTGACGTCACTCTCGAGCAACTCTACCTGTTCAGGTGTCGGGGCGGGTTTTAAATGACTAAACAATAAACAAATATGCAATTAGAGAATAATGCTGGTTTTGAGTTATTACTGTTTGATTGGTAGCTGTACTTAATCGTAGCTATGAGAAATGAATTTGATATGAGAGTTATTACTGTTTGATTGCTGGCTGTACTTAATCGTAGCTATGAGAAATGAATTTGATATGAGACTTAACTGAACTGACTACGAACGTTGAAAAATACCAAGCGTGACCAAGCTAGCATGACTGGGAGGTGAATCCCTGCTTTCACATCTTGTGGTGGAGAGGGGGGGGTACTCTAAGAATGATGGCCGAATCCACTATTTGATCAGACAAGAATGATCAAAGAATTGGCGGTGAGCGTTATTGATTAGCTACCTTCTCTCTGTGTGATGGAATTTATAAAAAAAAAATTATAAATAAAGCAACCAAAATCAGGCAGGGTGGAATTCTACTCCAAACCAGTTCTTGTTGGAATTCCTTTGGAGTACGTTTTCCCTTCTTTTTCTCAGCTAATTCTGAATAATGCATGCCAATGTTACTTTCATTCCCAGATACCTTGGTTGCTAGCTCTAATGATAGGTCAGGGACCTGTAGTATTTTAAGAACTTGACCACTGCCAAGATGATGTTTATCCTCATCCAACATCTTGGTCGTCCTTGTCTTTATTTCTTTGTTTAACCGCAAAGCTGCACAATGGGCTAACTACGATGTGCCCATCACAGAAAAAAAACAAAAAAACACCGAATTTTATCGTAATACACCCTCAAGCTTATCGTTGAGACAGATTGATTGTCGATAGAATCACCAAGCCACCCCCCCCCCTGCGGGCTAATTGCGGGCTTAAAGCGCTAGAAACCGGGTTTCGATATCAATGGTGGGCAGCGCACAAATAGCCCTTTGTGTAGCTTTATGCTTAACGACTACAATTTCCAAATATTTCATTTTCATACAGGATCGGTTTGTTTCAATGATCAGTTTATATTTCTCTAATGTGCTATCAAGCTGCTCATGACTGCAGTAAAAAAAAAACAATCGTGCTTCAAAACTCTAAAAGTAAAACACGTATAGACAACTTTAACTTTTTAACTCTGTAGTCAGGTATGTCCGTTTTTCTTTTTTTAAAAGTCTCGCCAGTTTTGCTAGGAAGGCATAGTTCCTGGCGTACACTTTGTTTTGAAACACGACTTTCCGAACATCGATAACCTGTTGTAACTTCAGGTTTAACTAAACTGGCTACAATATCAGATCTTGTTGTTTTTTAAAGCAGGGGTGGAAAACTAGTTTGTGAACACTCAAGTTCATCTTACCCCCTTTTATTGTTTCCCCTAACAAATATTAGCGTCTTTTAGGTAATTTGTAGAAGCGAACTGACTTCGGGGCTTTAGTTAAACGTCATCGTAAAGTATGTGTTAGTTA
>NW_013674708.1:7973-9643 GCF_000517525.1 Limulus polyphemus
TGTAATGCATCACTAAGTTACATTGAAACTTGTGTAACACATCACTAAGTTACATTGAAACTTGTGTAACACATCACTAAGTTACATTGAAACTTGTGTAACGCATCACTAAGTTACATTGAAACTTGTGTAACACATCACTAAGTTACATTGAAACTTGTGTAACACATCACTAAGTTACATTGAAACTTTTGTAAACATCACTAAGTTACATTGAAACTTTTGTAACACATCACAAAGTTATATTGAAACTTGTGTAAACATCACTAAGTTATACTGAAACTTGTGTAACACATCACTAAGTTACATTGAAACTTTTGTAACACATCACTAAGTTACATTGAAACTTTTGTAACACATCACTAAGTTACATTGAAACTTGTATAACACATCACTAAGTTATACTGAAACTTGTGTAACACATCACTAAGTTACATTGAAACTTGTGTAACGCATCACTAAGTTACATTGAAACTTGTGTAACACATCACTAAGTTACATTGAAACTTGTGTAACACATCACTGGGTTACATTGAAACTTGTGTAACACTTGCTACCTTTCTCTGAGATAAGTTCTTCTGGGAAGTGCTCTACCTTAGAGGACGTTTGGAAGGATAAGCGACCTCTACATAAAGATTTATTTTATCTTTATTGAACCGTATTGAAAACAAACAAATAAATATATTCTGAAATTATTTTCAAACTCGTTAACATTTACCTTTCATGTGATAAAAAGAGGTTAGCAAGGATACAGGCTCAACCCGGAAACTGTTTTTATTGAGATCTCAGCACACCTACTAAAACTCAAATATTTCAATTAAAATAAAGGTGGGGGGGGGGGTAATTCAGTTCGTGAGTTTATTCAATGAACGGTGTTGAAGCTGTGGAGAACGTTTATATAAACGAACAGGATGAATAAACAAGTTTGTCATACGAAGCTGTAAACGAACGGAACTATTTTCTACATTGGCCTCAAACAGAAATGTTAATTCGTTTATTTACTGTTTTCCAATGGTATGTTGATGCAGTAGACAGGTGAAGACAAAGAGAGCAGCTAGCAATTCTTCTGTTATATTTTATCACAATAACTAAATACACGTGTTTAACACTTCCTCTGTCATTCCTCCCCAAACCCTACTCTCACTTCAAACAGTAGTGACTGTAACAAAAATGGCGTCGCAACCTTAACGAATGAGGTAATTAAATTCTTCATGTTTACTTAAGAAATGTCCTACTTATTGAATTTACTATTTTCCGCCCTGTTTTCATGAATGTTTTTACTTTTCTCCTAGGCCTCTGACTAACGTTTTTAAAGCCGAGCAACAAGACTATTTTAGCCCTAATATAAACAGCTAAACGACTTCAACATTTTCATTATTACCTTAAAATGAATCAGCTTAGAAAACTTTTTAATTTCTCTTTTATAAAGACTCAGAATGCCAAGATGATTTGCGACTTTAACTCCCTCTATACGTACCATATCCAAACATGACGTTGGTGACCATGGTCTTCCACAGATCTCTCACTCTATATGTACCATATCCAAACAGTACGTTGGTGACCATGGTCTTCCACAGATCTCTCACTCTATATGTACCATATCCAAACAGTACGTTGGTGACCATGGTCTTCCACAGATCTCTCACTTTATATGTACTATATCCAAACAG
>NW_013674708.1:10463-11280 GCF_000517525.1 Limulus polyphemus
CGGATAGCCCATCGTGTAGCTTTGTGTTTAATTACAAACAAACTATGTACCATATCCAAACAGAACGATGGTGACCATGGTCTTCCACAGATCTATTCTTCTCGAGTCACAAATGACTTCCAATTATGATACATTCATCCATTTAGATAGACTCTTGATATAAATCAATCTCTGTCTTCCACGGTCTCTCCTTCCTTCAATTTTTCGAGTTATGACCATACTTGGCGATATCGTCCAATCATACGTTGTATAACATAGTAACCCAAAACCCAGTATATTTTCTTCAATTTCAGAAGTGCGTCTTCTGCCATCCCTATTCTCCGTTTTATTTCATGATCATATTAACCATCTAATGTTATCCAGCTTCTCAATAAACGTGTAAATACAACAAAGTTTTGTTTTATGTTTTCGAAATCTTGTTCGGCTACAAGTCGACATTCCACAAGTAGTACATGAACAGTCGATGGAGTAGAGCCCGATTTCCTGCGCGTGGTTTAACGATATCCGCGTTCCAAGGCATGACAAGACTAATAAATGTACCTAAGAAACTGAATGATGAATAATAAAGTCGATCAAACAAAACGTGCTAATAACTAGCTGCTCGTGTGTTTATTGTTTGTTTGTTTTTAATTATGCACAAAGCTACACAAGGGCTATCGGTGCTCTGCCCACCACGGGTATCGAAGTCCGGTTTCTAGCGTTGTAAGTCCGCAGACATACCGCTGTGCCACTGGAGGGCTGAGAATGTAGGTTCTACAGATCTCTCACTCTGGACCATGGTCACCAACGTACTGTTTGGATATGGTACATATAGAGT
>NW_013674708.1:11633-25547 GCF_000517525.1 Limulus polyphemus
GTGCTAATAACTAGCTGCTCGTGTGTTTATTGTTTGTTTGTTTTTAATTATGCACAAAGCTACACAAGGGCTATCGGTGCCCTGCCCACCACGGGTATCGAAACCCGGTTTCTCGCGTTGTAAGTTCGCAGAAATACTGCTGTGCTACTGGGGGGAGGGGGGGCTAGAATATTTGTAGACTAATAGAATGAAATCGTTAATTATAAGTGGAAAGACGCTGTAATCATAATTTAAATAATTCAAACACCCATGACCTTAACATCATATGAAATCAAGTAAGACATTGATTTGAAAACGAAATATTATTTTGATACGCTTTCGGAGTTATGCATATTATGCCCCTTGATTAAATGAGTGTGTTTGTTTTTTTTTAACAAAGCCATTTCAGGCTATCTGCCGTGTCCACCGAGAGAATCGAACCTCTGATTCTAGCGTTGTAAATCCTCTGTTCCAATGATAAATTCACACGCTGGAAACAAACTATTTACTCTGAATTACAGTTTCTAATTACGATTACACAGTTGTGTGCCTATATTTGTTATAAATAGTTCTTTCTCTCCTGCATATTACAAAAGTTAATTAATTGTATTTCAAGAATAAAAATATAGTTTATACATTTTGTTGTTATTTAAATAAAATGCCACGTTCCTGCGCTACATTTTCCACGTGGTTGTGTTAAAGCATGTGACTTTGAAACGAGTAACCTTATTGGATGAACGGAGACTCCCGCTCGCCTCGGTTTCGCGCCAAACCATGAAAGCACTGACACGTTATTCTTGTATAATGCCGCCAAAAATATAGTTATCCTGCAGATTCCAGTTATAGTGTTTGTAATTCAACATTTGAGGGTATTTTTTTAGTTTATATGAAAAGTTATTCTTAATAGTGACCGATAGTTCACATTCATTTGTGTGTTTTCGTTTACATTCAGAAGATTTTGCCGTCTCTATCCGTCAGTGCGGACGAATACCGTCTATCTCACCAATTACAATTATTGATCCCTCCACGGTGTAGCGTACAGAAGCCGGGTGAACTGAGTACTATCACGTGTAGTGTACGCGGTGCGGCAGGTCGGACTGTTCTTTTTTTCAGAAGCTGAGTTGGAATAAACTTGGAAGAAATGTGTACGTTGATGCAAGCGAAGAGAACGTAGAGGTACGTACGTGTGTTAGAATATGGCTGACGGTAGTATTAGTATAGAATTTACCCATCAGAAATACCCTACCGCGTTACGGACTGCAATGTCGGGAAAACTCCACTGTGACTTCTACAACTCACAAGTGTTATATAACGTAGGACTACTGTTAGTGTTGTTATTACTACGTAGTTTAAATTTGAGTAACACGAAACGTTTTCAACTTTTTGTTAAAAATGTTAGCTGTTTTTATAATGGTTTTTGAACTTGTGATCATTGTAACAGATACAATAATTAAAGAACCGATAATATACTAATGATATTATTATTTAATATTAATAACGCTCCCTGGTGAAACTTTGTTATTATGATATAATATAGAAATAACTTATTTTTTTAGACTATCTCGTGGACGACTAATATTACTCAAACAGTTTGAACTTTCTAATTTTCTCTGAAAGTTGACGTTTTTTTTTTATATATTTCCCACAGTTTACGTGTATAGTTTTGCCATTTTATTTTTGTTTTCGCACATTATTTCTATTTAGAAATAATCTTAACAACTAGAAATCATAGACAAAGTTTAATAAGCGAAAGTATAACTACACAGTCTGAAGGCCCGCACATACTAATCCATTAAACTCGTGCGTGTGGAGGTATTTAAATCTCTCTCGTCAAGGCACCGGTAGGGGAAGGGCAATGCGAACCCCTCCTCGTTTCCATGGTGAGCGACGAAGTAGTGATTGGCCTTGCAGTTCCCGCGTCCAAGTTCTGCGACCGCGTATTACCTTGAACCTAGGGTAACAAGTGTATGTGCGACCAACCAACCATTGACAAGCTTTACTTTCTCAGTTAAGGCCATCTTTTAGTTTAGTTTAAAAAATATATATTAACACATACACTGTCGAGAAGCTACGAAACTTTGACGTACACGTACAACGCTAAAAGTGTTAAACATTTAAAATCATTTTCAATGAAAGAAAATCATTGAAACGTTTTGAGTTGTTTTTTTTTTTACTATTTGTGTAATGTCTATAACATTTTGTTCATCCGGGGACTTTTACTTTCAGAGATAATCGTCATTACTAGATTATGTAATAATCAGTATAATAATAATTCCTAGGAATAAAAAGGTGGATATATACGCTTAGTTAGATGAGGGGGGGGGGTAATTTACTGTACCTACGCCCTTGATATTTTGCAATAATTATAAAATATGTAACTTGTATTTAAACAGTTTTCGATAATTCGTACTGTTGATATTAAAATATCTATTTAAGAACAATTTATTTCGGCAACCGGCGTGTTTTCCAAGTATTGTCATATTGTTGATGTGCACTGCGTAACATAACCCGCGTTAACAGGTGAAGTACACTCTCCACTACACCGCTCTTAAGAGCCTTATCTGTCAATGTTGTTGAAATGTAGGTTTAACTAAATACTATACGAGACATTACAGCCAATGAAACTTTTTGTTATCTGTTGAGTAACCCTGTGTTCTACTTCTCTTATCGGCTTTTATCTCATTTAAAGGTTTTTTATCTGGAGAAAGTGTGTGTGATCAGACAAGATGGGAACCCAAGACATCTTTTCTAGAGGATGTCTAGATTCCTGTGTCATTCCATCCTTTACTAGTGAAGTTTTTGACTATTTATCGTCAGATAGTGAATTCTACAATACTCCTGCCCCTAGTGAGAATATCTGGAAGAAGTTTGATCTTCCAACCCCCCCTCGGTCTCCAGAACACGTTCTTTCTGGAGACGTCTTCTGTCATCATCCGTTCAGTCCGTGTGAACGTCTCCAGCGGGTTTCGGATCTCCTGGACATAGATTTTTTACCCTCTCAAGACTTTGATAGTTATTTTGGTGGATTTAGTAGTTGGTCAGGTCTGGTGGACTCAAAGGTCAAGGATGGACTGAAAGTTGAATTGATACACGATTGTATGTGGTCTGGCCGTTGTACCGAGGACTGCAAGCAGAAAGACCGACCATTTCAAGACTTTTCTTTTCAGCCGCTAAATCATACGGTAACACCTTATTACGACTCTGTGACTGAAGACAATTCGCTTGATGATTGTACAGACGTCCCCCCTAGTGACTCGGGACCGCTGCGCAACGACCACTGCTATTATCAACGCCATTGTCAAAATCACGATAAAGATATCAAGGGGACAAAGTTTCATCACTCCACCCCGGCGTCAGGTCTGGATCACCTTGAAAGCGACTCACCGTCAGATTCTGGTAAGTGATATAAGGTTTGATAAAGTTATCAACTTGCATTCATTCATGAAATAACGTTACACTAGAAATATTTATCAGTACATAATTTGGTTCGCAACGCACAACCGAACTGAACAGAACGTTGAACAAGCCGATGTAAAGGAAACACTTTTAAATAACAAATAAACCAACAATACATTTCGGCAAGGTTTACAACTACGTGATTGTGGCTTCTTAGGGTTAACCATCGCACCTACGCTGACCAGTTCAGCGATGAATTTGTGTTCGAAGTTTGTGAGATTTTATAGTTTATGTAATACTTTTATTGGTACAGAGTACACAGTGTTACGTAACTCCCTTATTTACTTTTAAGGATAGTTACTTGAATACATCTTAGTCATTCTTACTTTCAGTTTCAGTTGATACTCTGTAACGTTTTTTCTTTTACTTTTTGATATACGCTGTATTATCTATGACAGCGTTATCTTTATAGTTGTGTCCTTGTTTTGTGAATAATGTTATACAGCTGATTAGATCTAGGTACTTCAGACTTCGAGTGCCCACTTTTCAAAACAATTATCTTTCATCTGAACTTTAACTGCTGTTACATTACATTCACTCAGTGTATGTATGTATTTGAGTGAATTTTTATAGCAGTTATCTTATAATAAAGAATTGGTTTTCCAGTCGAAGCTTATGCCGCCATCTAGTGGCGAAGTTATGAACTTTTGTATTCTAGAAATTATAACTATTGAGTACATCTTAAAACCTTTTTGTTTTTAATTTTTCTTTTGATAGTATAGGGAATATCTTTGGGCTATACACTGTAGCTATAAGCATAATTGTTGAAATCATTGATACTAACTCGTATCTTTCATCGTATGTGATTCTGTTAGTGTTAGCATTCAGAACAAAAAACTAATTAATAATAGCACGACACGTTGTCTTGCAGTAAAATGTTTTCTTCACATATAAACTTAACACTTCTAAATTAATGTTTTCTAATAGTCGACGTTTTCAGCGTTTGATATTGTTACTCGAGACTTGTAACCTAAGCCTACATTCACAACTTTCTTAGAAGAAAAAAAAAGCACGTGTATGGGGAGGCATTGTGTACCATTGCTAGCTAGGGTAAAGGTCTTCAACCGAACATTTTTAGTACCATTTCTATTTTTGAAGACTGAGGTAAGGTATTTAGAGGCTCGTGTGTCTGAGATCTTACGTTCTTTGTTATCGTATCTGACAAAAAAAAAACAACATAAACATAAGAGGTGAACGAACTTCTCCCCCACGTGGAATAGAATAGACTACCCCATCTCCTAACCCTAATCTGCACTACCTGTGTTTTAGAAACCTATACTGTTTATCAGAAGGTTTTTTTTTCTTCTTGAAATAGGTAACCAAATGTTGTATTGTTTACAGTTTATAATATGATAAAGTATCACTTCTTCAGACTATTACGAGGATAATCGGGACGTGTCTGGGTCATGTAAGTTTAACAAAAACAACTTAACTTCCCCACATTGGAGTATAAAAATATTTCATGGAGTCAGCTGTCGATGTAGGGCGTGGGGTCATTTATCTTGGTAAACTAAGCTCGCGCGGTACATTTTGTTGTCTACCTATTTCCAATGTTATTACCGAGACTTAAATGTTTAAATCAGCTGAAATGAAACAAAAATAACAGTAAGATTAGTTTTTTTTTCACTTATCAGATTTCGAAGTTAAATAACAATGTTTAGGTACTTTTAATGTTCAGAAAAGAGAAATTCGCTTAGTTTTCTCGATCGTTATCTTTAAAATAAAAATGATACACGTGTAAATTCTACGTTGAAATAAAGGTTAGGACTAAATGTTTTTCATCCATTTCAGAAATAGATGTCGTGACGGTCGACAATTCGTTATCATCGTGCCGAAAGAAAGGTAATCGAAGTTTTAAAGAGTCTAACGAAAACACGTGTTTCACGCCGAAAGTGTTATCGTATTCTGTTCAGAATGGAAAACTAGTTGCTCAGAAAACTCTAAAACGACTTGTATCTTCTGATAGCAGCAGTGACATTGGGAAAAGGAAAATCCGGAGAACGGAAAACAAGAAATTTGACGGGATCTACAGCAAGTCGCGGTCCAGTAGGTCGTGGGGTAGCCGTTCTAGTTCAGACTCGGATGATCCAATAAGAATACGCAAAGAACACAATAATATGGAACGAAAGAGGCGAGACGACTTACGTTTCGCTTTTCAGACTCTGAGGGAAAACGTTCCGGATATAATGGAGAATTCCAAGGCCCCGAAAGTTATGATCTTGAAAAAAGCGACGACGTATTTACAACAGTTAACAAACGCCGGACTACTTTTAGAACGTTCGTTAAAGGCCGAATCACGGAAGAAATTAGAACTTCAGCGGAAGCTACAACAGCTACAAAAAAATAGTTCTAGAAATTTCCGTCGAAGTTGAAATAAATTTAATTATTCTTTGATACTGGTTTTTTTTTAAAATAAATATAGTCAGAGTATTTTCTATTGACCAATTTTCTTTCTTTTGTTAGGATTATAGAAACTATGTTCTTTAATTTAGATTTTTTTTTGTTTCTGCTTTACAGAAACCATTGGCTCGTGTGTAACGAGTGATGTTGCGTGTAATTGGTAGCGAGAGTTTATCTAACATCACGATTTTAGTTAAATTAAAACATATCAATACATTGAATCAGTGTTTGTTTTGTGTGTTGGACCGTATTTTGTTTTCTTTGAAATTGAACATTTGGTGTCTAGGAAAGTTTTACGACTCTTTAACGAAATCTTTAATGTTTCAGAAATGTCTATTTATGGAGTGATGTAAAATTCGTGCACCGTAGATTTCGCGACACGCGTTTTCTGACATTTATAATGTTACATTTCTGTTGTTATTACGGCTTTTAGCTTCAAACCTTTAAGGATGTAAAATAAATACTCAGAAGTTCGAGACCCCAACGGGTTAAAAAAACCTCGGTGTTGGAAGTTCAGGAAATCGTGCAGGATTTCTTCACGTGCTCTTGGAAGACTGACGTCCCAACTAATCATTCTAACAATAGAAAAACGCCCCCCAGTGGCACATCGGTATGTCTGCGGACTTAAACGCTAGAAACCGGGTTTCGATGCCCATGGTGGACAGAACACAAATAGCTCATTTTGTAGCTTTGTGCTTAATTACCATCAAACAAAAGAAAAACACAGTAAAAACCCAAACTTACCACATGAAAAAAAAAAAACCCAGTAAAACCCAAACTTAACTTACAACGTGACAGTCAGCGAATTTTGAATCATCCTATGTTAAACTTTCAAAAATCGTGCATTTTTAAAATAAAATTTTTGCCAGTCTGATCATAAAAACAACAACAACAACAAAAAAAAAAACCGTTGTGCTTATTCTGGCATTTATTTTCAAAGTTAATATAACTAATTCTTGACATGTTTTTTTCGTTAAATGTACTGTTTTGTTTAGGATAAAAGAAATGTTTATTCATTTTATTTAAATGGTTCATTTAAATTTCCTCTGTGTAAAATATAAAATAGATACTCGTATGGAAACCTGTATACGTATAGTTTTAGTTTACGTATACGTATACGTGTATACGTATTCATAGTTTATGTATAAAATATGGTACTTAACTTGACAAGGAGAATTAAGTTTATTCGCTCCTCCATTGTATTTACCTTTCAGGGTTTTGTTTTTTTCTAGAGCTGACCTGGTTGCTCGGTAGACGATTAGCTAAATCAAGTTGTATCTATCTATCTATTGTTGTTTTGCCATTAAATGATTGGAATGTATCCTTCTTCGTAAGCAACTAGATGTCTTTGGAACGAGTTCTAGGTCGTGAAGTGGGCTATAGTTTTAAACTATGGCGCCGCCCCCTGGTGGCTTAGCGGTAAGTCTGAGAGTTTATAACGATAAAAAATCGGGTCTCGATATCCGGGATGGGCAGAGCATAGATAGCCCAGTTTGTAGCTTCGTGCTTAACAACAAACAAAGAATGCTACAATCTGGGGTTCAATTCCCGCGGTGAACATAGCGGAAACAGTCCGTTGGGTAGCTTTGTGCTAAAAACACAACACAACATGGGCAATGTATGAATGATAGCATAAAAAAAAATCGTCTTTTCAAGAAACTGCAAACTTTTAAAATTAGGGTTAAGAAAGAAGCTCGCATTTCTTCCCATTACGCTAGTTTACAAAAAACAAATTGAATCAAACAAACGCGAGTGAATAAAATATAATTAGTTCTCTAGTTAGGTTGTTGAAAAGTTAGCAACAATTCAAACTTATTCCTTCCATCAGCGACCTGTTATTTTAACTTAAAGTTGTCGGATATTTCCTCCAGAGAACGCTGTGTCACTTAAAAGAGAAATTTGATTTATAAAATGTTTTTATTTACTTAAAAACGAAACTTGATTTCGTTAGTATATCAGATGGATGAAGCCGGAGGGGGGGGTCTCTCTACAAAAATAGGCTTAAGAAAACTACATTAATTAGCCTGTTTGGCAAATATCACATTGATATTGGCTTCGAATCTTCGCTGTTTGTACGTGTGTTATGTGTGTGTGTGTGGGGGGGGGGGGGGGCGTAACCTTGTATACAAACCTGGAGAGTGTGCCATAGCGAATCCACCCGTGAGGATATTTCCGTATTCGTAAGTTTAATGATTTGGTGATCACGTGACTTCTGCTACCGTTTCGTTTCCTCGGGAGTTCAGTGGATATTTTTTGAGAAGACTGTCGTTCAGTGTTGTAGATAACTAATTGGTCCGTATCTACTTGAGCTTCAAATAGCTATTTTCAGAGTGTTTCTAATTAATAATTTAGAATATTTACAGAAATATTGTTAAATTTAATAATGTAGTGAAAAACCGTGTTCGTGTTCTTTACTTGCAAGATGAATAATTTCAATTTGTTTTATTGGTTATAAAAATTCAACGAAACTGTATCGCGTTGTTTAAGTAACTTTTATGACAAGGTTTGTAAACACCGTGCCTTCTCTTCCAGTGTGTTTTGGGAGAAATTTAAATGGTTACTATTGATTTTGTTGAAAAAAAAACCAACAACGTTATATAATTTTCTTGGTACTGTTCCTACACGATACTGTTGTATAATAATTAACTTATAAATACACGTTTCTAACATGTTTGAGTGAAAATAAAGCATACATTATCATCCACGCTTCTCTGTTTGTTTTGTTTACATACACACGTACTGAATCAGACTTGTATTACACGAACTAGGACGTTATTACTGGAAGATTAAACAGCAACTTGCGTTTGGTGCCGAGATGGATGGAGACCACTACGTTAACTAAGAAGTTTGAGAGAAATTATGTCCCCCGGTGGGACAGTGGTATACGTTTACGGACTTACAGCTCTAAAGTCCAGGGTCCGATTCCCCGCGGAGGACACAATGCGGCTTTACTCTCGAACAAAGCAAAATCAAACTCGTAAGCTGAGATGTATTAATTTTTCAACTTAAAACACACAAGCGTATTTTAGGCTTTTGTCTTATTACGTAGCCGTTACTAGGTTACAGATTCCACAACATTATTGTTAAATCACCAGCTCCAGGGATAAAAATTTTGTTTATCGGTTTCCAGTTAAAATGCCACAAACATTGGAGGGTTTTCCCTCTAAATAATATCCAACCATTTAGGACTAGATTCAGCTGAGAAGTTCCACCATAAATGTAACTGACTAGTTCGCCGTCTGAAAGAAATGTTAATAATTTCGTACACCAGTAATTTAAGTACGACATTATATCACATTATATCGCTGTAGTTGCCACGGGAACGAAGCTTCTGTTATAATTGAAATTGACATTATCTGTTCAGACCACGACGTAGGATAATACGTCATTTGATAGATGGAAATATTGACTTTCTATTGGTTGTAGATTATATATATACAATTGAACGTAAGAGAGAACTATTAACAAATCCTGAAAGACAGGGGTGTGAGGACATATTCTGTAAACTGAATAGGTGTGGTTTCACAAAAAGGTTAAGAACCACTGCTTTAAAGCTTTGAGGATTTTCAACGAACCGGTTGAGATCACAGAGTGCATGGTTCTGCTTGTGTCGCCATCTAACGAGAGACTGAAGAATCTGAGCTTATGTATAAGGTTAAGATAATTTATTCACATATCTTTAGTGTCAGACTCCCGCAGGTACCGACCTATAGAATTAACTTTACAATGTGTCTCGAGTTATAGGTAAAACAATGTTCTAAATTTGAGTGTATAGTTTTCTTTCATGCTTTTGCCACTTGTTTGTGACAGTTCAAAGAAATTATAATTATTACTTGAACTTGTGTTATAAAGCCTTCACTAATTAGTATTTAGATAAGGTGTAGGAAGCTAACACTAATTGATATTTAGATGAACTGTATGAAGCTAACACTAATTGATATTTAGATGAAGTGTACGAAGCTAACACTAATTGATATTTAAATGAAGTGTATGAAGTTAACACTAATTGATATTTAAATGAATTGTATGAAGCTAACACTAATTGATATTTAGATAAGGTGTATGAAGCTAACACTAATTGATATTTAGATAAGATGTATGAAGCTATCACTAATTGATATTTAAATGAAGTGTATGAAGCTAACACTAATTAGTATTTAGCTAAGGTGTATGAAGCTAACACTAATTAGTATTTAGCTAAGGTGTATGAAGCTATCACTAATCAGTATTTAGATAAGGTGTATGAAGCTAACACTAACTGGTATTTAGATAAGGTGTACGAAGCTAACACAAACTGGCATTTAGATTAAGTTTATGAAGCTAACACTAACTGGTATTTAGATAAGGTGTATGAAGCTAACACTAAGTGATATTTAGATGAAGTGTATGAAGCTAACACTAACTGGTATTTAGATAAGGTGTATGAAGCTAACACAAACTAGCATTTAGATTAAGTTTATGAAGCTAACACTAACTGGTATTTAGATAAGGTGTATGAAGCTAACATTAACTGATATTTAAATGAGGTGTCTTTACATGTTAAGTACACATCTGTGACTTAAGACAGTTTTAATAAAAACTGAATAAATGTGACGTCACTCTTAATATGAAGAGTTATTTTTCAACGCCTCCTGCTGCTAATAATTATATCCACACGTGGGTGAGCTACTTCAGAGACACAGAATTTGTATTATTTTGGTAACATAAACGACTGTTAGTGGCTAAAATAAGCTAGCACTATCTGCTCCAGGGCTAAATAAATTGTTAACAAACCCTACATAATGTAAATTGATAACAAACCCTACATAATATAAATTGTTAAATTGATAACAAACCCTACATAATATAAATTGATAACAAACCCTACATAATATAAATTGATAACAAACCCTACATAATATAAATTGATAACAAACCCTACATAATATAAATTGATAACAAACCCTACATAATATAAATTGATAACAAACCCTACATAATATAAATTGTTAAATTGATAACAAACCCTACAAAATATAAATTGTTAACAAACCCTACATAATATAAATTGATAACAAACCCTACATAATATAAATTGATAACAAACCCTACATAATATAAATTGATAACAAACCCTACAAAATATAAATTGTTAACAAACCCTACAAAATATAAATTGTTAACAAACCCTACAATATAAAAATTGCTGCTAAGTACAAAAGTACACAAATTGCTATCTGTGCTCATCTCACAACGGGTACAGAAACTCGGTTTTAAGCCCCCAGACTTACTGATGAGTCACCAGGGGTCGTTTCTAAATGAGTTTGGTTTAATAGGTTCTGACAGCTGCACTGAAAAGAAATACAGAAAGAGAGAGAGAAAAAAAAGGAGCATCTATATAGATTTAAATAACAAACCCTACATAATATAAATTGATAACAAACCCTACATAATCAATTTATATTATGTAGGGTTTGTTAACAATTTATATTATGTAGGGTTTGTTATTAATTTATATTTTGTAGGGTTTGTTATCAATTTAACAATTTATATTATGAATTCATAATATAAATTGTTAAATTGATAACAAACCCTACAAAATATAAATTAATAACAAACCCTACAAAATATAAATTGTTAACAAACCCTACATAATATAAATTGATAACAAACCCATACTTGTAAGCCCAAGCGCGGGCCTAATGGTTAGCGTGTCGAACTGCGTATCAGAAGGCTCAAGGTTCGAGAATGCAACTGTATACGCTTCAAATTTCAAATATTGGCGCGTTATAAAAGTGGCAGTTAGTTCCGTTAGACGACTAAGGGTAGTCGTATAGGGCCTACTGATTGGTCGTTCTGCTTCTGGCGTGTAGCTTTAAATTCGGGACGGCTATCCTTAACCTTGAGATCTCTGATCCCAAATGTTTGACCCATAATGTACTGTTCGGGTTAAAAATACCAAGTCAAATTAGTATATAAACTTGTATAAATTAATATCTGATACACAAACTCTATAAAATATAAATTGTTAACAAACCCTACAAAATATAAATCGTTAAATTTAAAACCCTACATAATATCAATTCTTAACAAACCCTGCAAAATATAAATTGTTAACTTGATAACAAACCCTACATAATATCAGTTGTTAAATTGATAACAAACCATACATAATATCAGTTGTTAAATGGATAACAAACCCTACATAATATAAACTGTTAACAAATGCTACATAATATCAATTGTTAAATTGATAACAAACCCAACAAAATATAAATTGTTAACAAACCCTACATAATATCAGTTGTTAAATTGATAACAAACCCTACATAATATAAACTGTTAACAAATGCTACATAATATCAATTGTTAAATTGATAACAAACCCTTCATAATATAAATTGATAACAAACCCTACAAAATATAAATTAGTAACAAACCCTACAAAATATAAATTAGTAACAAACCCTACAAAATATAAATTGATAACAAACCCTACAAAATATAAATTGATAACAAACCCTACAAAATATAAATTGATAACAAAACCATAAAAAAAATATAAAGACAAGTAGGGATCGATATATACGTAACCTAGCTAGCTATAGTAATATAGAGTTTTAAATGTTTAAAAAAGTATTGAAACAAGAAAGTCAAAAACTGAGCCACTTAAATTTTTTTTCTTACTTTGAAACTCAACACATAACACTGAGTATTGTATATTATTATAGGAACAATACAAAGTAGAGTTTGAAACTCAACACATAACACTGAGTACTGTATATTATTATTCTTATAGGAATAATACAAACTGTATTTTAAAACTCAACACATAACACTAAGTTCTGTATATTCTCACAGGAATAATACAAACTTTTTGAACGTAGGACTGAATTCAGATAAATAGATATCAAAATACAAACTATGAAGATGACTATCACAAACATCTATAAAATTAGGACAGTTATCTTAATAGTAGGGATCGCGATGAAATAAAATGGTGGCCATAAAAATCGCCCAGTTAATAAAAACCAACTTTAAAATGTCTGAATATTAAAAATGACTCTTTCACAGTACTGTCTGAGCAAAGATAAAGCTTATTGTACTTATAAAGCCGCCTAAATCGCCATATACGTGTTTATGAAATGAATCAAAACTTCACCATATCAACGAATTTTCATCTAAGTAAGTAAGTGACTTTTCCAGACAAGCATACAGAAAAATAGACGAAACTTGTCGCTCTAATTCTTTCACAGAACTCTTCCTTCCGGGGTCTCAATGATTCCTTTCTTTTACCGAAAAACATACTAGTATATATATATAAAACACGGACGATGCTCTACTTCGTGCATATATTTAGATTTGAGGGTAGGTTGGTAGTGATCCTGATGAACTCAACACATAACACTAAGTACTGTATATCCTTATATAAACTGAAGATTGAAACTCAACACATAACACTAAGTACTGTATATCCTTATATAAACTAAAGATTGAAACTCAACACATAACACTAAGTACTGTATATCCTTATATAAACTGAAGAGACAATTCGGATTAAATACCGACAACTGGGATTAAATACACGTTTTAAAAAGGGACAAAGCAGAATAAATAAATCTTTGATAGTGACTAACAAACCGGATTGAATTAAAATATTCAGTTTGTTTTTAGAAAATAGCACAAAAATGTATCTTTTACAAACATTTAACACTTTTTTGACCTTTAAAACAGCTAGACTTAACGAAGGTACTACATTATAAGTTCCATTCTTTAGTCTTTACCGCAAGGGTAAAAACGAATAAGAAATAAAATAAAAAAGTTTCAAAATAGAACGTTGGTATGAAGTCTGTGAGCTTTCTTGTTACTGTCTAAATCAGAAGAGGTAAACAAGATACAGCACTGGAAAATGGAACACAAGCTATAAAAAACTAAGTACTGTATATCCTTATATAAACTAAAGATTGAAACTCAACACATAACACTAAGTACTGTATATCCTTATATAAACTAACTCAACACATAACACTAAGTACTGTATATCCTTATATAAACTGGGCCTTTATTAAACGTGTATTTAATCCGAATTGTTGGCCTTTA
>NW_013674709.1:0-9227 GCF_000517525.1 Limulus polyphemus
CATTACCCATTTAAGCCGCCTCCAGCCATTATTAATCTCAAAGTGGGTCCCTCGTCATCGAATTTCATGATATTTGTTTATTGGGCTATTCTTAACACTAGTTTTTACGTTTTCATGATATTTGTTTATTGGGTTATTATTAACACTAGTTTTTACGTTTTCATGATATTTGTTTATTGGGTTATTCTTAAGCTTTTCATATGTACTTTCTTTCATTACGTCTTCTACCCCCCTTTGTTAAGTATTACGGCTTGTCCCCCTTTATCTGCTTTACAAAATATTATATTACTATTTTCTTTTATTGATTTTTATAATCAACATTTCGTTTATTATAGTTTGGTTTGAATTTTTTAATAATTTTATGCCATTCTATTCTAACAGCCTTTACGTCATTAGGACTTTTTACTTTACTTAACTCAGTTTCAATATTTGTTATAACTTCTACCTTACTATAACTTGTTAACCTACATGAAAAACCTAAGCCTTTTTCTAACACTTCCTGTTGTTTAGTATTTAACGTTTCATTCGAATTATTAACTATTTTAGGATTCTCTAAAATATTCTTATATTTTTCTGGTAACGTTCTTAACTTACTTTGAATTCCTTTTTCTTTTTCTATTAACTTAGTAAATTTATGATCTAATTTTATATTATATTTATCAATGTCTTTCTTCGTACGAATCCAATAGAAATTTTCACATTCTAACCAGTTTTGTCCATTTTCTTTTGCTGCCACCAAATGTAATTCATACACTTTGTACTTTAGGTCTGCTATGAAACTTCTTTTTTGTTCTATTGTAATCCTCAATATCTGTTTAATCTTGTGTAAACAGTGGTCAATTTTCTTTCCTTTCATGTTACTTTTTATTTGTATAAACTTCGGATTGATATGATTGTGTAAATCCTTACGCAGTTTTTTCCATATTCCTTTCCTCAAAGGCGGGTGGTATTCCAGGTCTACTATAAAATTTCGTTTTCATGTATTGTAATCTACTATATCTGTTGATTGAACTTGTTTAAAAACAAGTGCCGGTAGTACATATTTAACGAATTAATATCTTTTTTCATAAACGTTTGCTACTATGTTCACTGGTACGTGTAACCACAAACGACGTTTCAACAGATACTATAAAACTGATGTATACCAAACTCACAAGTAAACTTACTTGCAAAATATTATCATAATTGATTGATAAAAGAAAAAAAAACACGCTGAGTGACTCATTGCTAGCTTACTAACTCAATTCAGACGAACAAGGAACGGACTCATTAAATAGAATTCACTATGTAACACCGAACTGATTAATTAACTCGCAGTCATTCAGTCCACAGAGGTCTAAAACTTTCAGGAAATATTTAGACTTCACCAATCATCACTCATGTAAAAACAAACTCCCTCTTCTGAACAAAAACATTAAAATAATAAATATGTAGCTTACAACAGAATCGTTCTCTTCAACATAAACTGATGAATTCTTTTACTGATTATAGCCACTAGGAACGCAACAATTTTCTGCTTGTAATTAAGCACAAAGCTACACAGTGGGCTATCTGTGCTCTGCCCACCACAGGTATCGAAACCCGGTTTCTAGCATTATAAGTCTCAGATTTAACACTGTGTCACTGGGGGGGGGGGACTCAACAAAAGATGGGATCACCCCGTTAATTCACTTTATTGTTAATAGTATGTACAACATAAACAGTGTTATAAATATTGGTGAGATGGGTTAAGCTACTAAACAGCGTCATCTAATGACTCTTCATTTTTTATTCCTTTGTAAATTCATTAGAGAGATTCACAGAAATTTGAGCCGAACATTTAATCTCTCTAGTTTTGTACATTCGCATCTAACGAAATAACTCCTTCATTTTACATTAGCTAAGTTCCTTAAATTCAGAAATTAATATCGACGTTTTGCTTTTCACCATTAGCAACTACAATAACAATTAATTAATTAAGTAGCTTATGGTGCATAATTTCAAAGGGCGTTCCCGAAGAGGAGAAGGGATCAGAGGGGTCGTACCAGTACCCATCTTTCATGAACAGTACTTCCTAATTTGTCTTCAAGAAACCGAGTAATACCTGGCGAGTAGAAGCACAATATATGATGACTTTGTACATATATCATTCAACACGTAGCCACTAGTGAATTTCAAGAAGCATCTGTTTAATCTTTGTAAACTGCCAAAACAGAGAAAAGGACGGTAATTTATCGTGAAAAATATGTCTCATTATTAAATTTCAGCTGTTGAAAATAAGTTTGAGGAGATTTCTTGCCTTGTGTAATCACAGTTACATAACAAATTACAATATATATTTTTAACTGGATGCTTAAGCTTTCACAACAGGATGTAACAAGTCTTCCCACATCAGCAGGTTCTACGTTCACTCTGTTCTCTTCATAAGCGTTGAAAGGTGTATTATGGAGTATAGTTTTGCGTATCTGCTTGTTTGTTAATTTCCCGTAGAAATTCTTTCCGAGAAACTTTAGCTATTCAAGTCCTTTCTTAATTAAAACTAGTTTATTCTTTCTCGTTACAAGTTTTGTAATACACTTGATTTCCACAGTCTCTTTAAACTTAACTTCTTTTATAAACACACGCTATAATTCACAGCGATTCACACACTTTACTTACGGTGCCTACTGTTCGCTTGATTCAATTATCTCTATCTTCAATCTATCTATCTGCAATTATATCTCCACTTTATTTGCCGGGCTTATATACTAAAAAAGAGGGCACCTAGAACAGGCTAGAGTTGCCAGGAAAAGTCAAGATCCTTCGAGAATCTCGTGACGTGTTACAAGAATCACGTGACTTCATGCTGTTGTAACAATAGTTTTTATTCAATTAAAAAATAAAAGGGTTTTGAAAGTTGTTTTACTATAACATTATGCAATAATCAGCCCATTTTTAGGACCAAACTTATAGCAATAACCTTTAGATTTTGGAAATTCATTCAAAGTTTGAGTAAACGTGTATGAAATTTGCATATTACTCAACACAACTGGGTATGTTTGACTCGAAATATATATAAGAGTTATACAATACTGTTCAGTAAGCTCGAAATGGTTTAGATTCAGGAGGGCTTAGTCCTCAGGACCCTCTCCCTTCGGGCGCTGCCTTGAACTATATTAGGGGCCTCCAAACCCATGGACAGCTATGGTCGAACCTCCATCCAAAAAAAGTGGGATCCTACTTGACTACGAAAACATTGCTTTCTTGAAAATCTATACAAATTCAAACCACATTCTTAGAATTTCTATCTTTAAAGAGACACAAAAATAATAAAATGTTGTCTCGTTGACATTTTGAATATTTAATAAGACAGAACTCTCCGGGTTGAACGGAGCCACTCACTTGTGTTAATATCCTATTGATCAATAGAAAACTGATATATTGTAATTAGTTTTTCGTTGGAATCAATATCATTTTTCTTTGAGTGGTCAGTTTTGAGTACCTTTTAATATTTACTGTTTTTGTAAGCTGTTTCGTACATCCTGGTGGCTTTTGGTGCCTTTGTCAATTTACAGTTTCGCGGTATCTCACACATTTGGATAAAACAGACAATCATTCACATCCTGTTTCTTTGGTAGTGTTTTTGTGCCTCATAATTGTTTTATAATGTTGACCCCTCAGCAATTATTTAAGACTGCGAAGTTCAGTGACCTCGTAGAGGGCACTTTATATGTAAATCACATTTGCCGGAAGCATTGGTTTGATGCGTGACAGGCGTAAAGATTACCAATGGTCTTTGTTCTTCTCAGATTTAACAGTAAAGAAACTCAAAAACAAAACCAAAAACACAGTAATGGCGTCCAAAGTTTATATGTTTAATCGGAATATTTGATTACTTTCTGTTTAAGTGAACAATGATAAGCTTTTCAGTAAGTAACGAGACAGAACAAATGCTGCATTTCCTGGACTCTCCATCCAACTCGGTATCTCTTGCACGTCAAACAAGTGCCCTACCGCTAATAATGCATCTTTTGACAATTAAACTAACATATTCTTCCCATTTCACAAACAAGGCCTGTCTTCAGGCCTTATCTCGGGGTCGTTGGATGGCCCGATGTTAGATTCAAGTTTTTCCTGGGGCAATTCCTATTGTTACGTCTTTCGCAAGCAGGTTTTGAACCATGAATCTATCGGACGTCAACGAAGATAAAAGGTTAACCTACTGGGCTTGGCTAATACGGCAACATCTCAAACAACCACGCGAGAAACGACATTATAGCCAAAATCAGCAACACCAAGCTCCGAAAGGTCAAAGTTAACTGGTCGTGGTCAGCAATAGTCAAAGGTTTAAGGTTAGCAACAATAATTTAAGAGCGTTGTTTGACCATTTTAATTTATCATTTAACATACTCTTTCTGTTAAGATTTGTTACTCGTCCGTATTTAGAGTCGGTAACCCAACTTTATGTTTATATTCGAAATTGGGAGCTACAGAATAAAACAAAACTGACAGCACGTGTCCAGACACGTTTTTTTCTTGTTCTGTAACACAAACAATACAACAATTTCTCATGTTAGCCAAAAAAAATTCACTTAAAGCACATATTTATAATAATTTTATTATCGTCTTTCAGCAGATGTATGTCGTTGTTTCTTTTCACTACGTCCAGCTAAGCCCGGCATGCCCAGGTGGTTAGGGCGCTTGACTCACAATCTGAGTCCCACCAAAGTTGCTCAGCCGTGGGGGCGTTAGAATGTAACGGTCAATCCCACTATTCGTCGGCAAAAGAGTAGTTGGCGGTGGGTGGTGATGAATAGTTACCTTTTCTTTAGTCTTTCACTGCTAAAATATGGACGGCTAGAGCAGATATCCATCGTGTAGCTTTGCGCGAAAATTCAAATCAAACCAAATTATATCAGCTTTCGTTTTGATTTTCAACACAATTATCTTGTTATTTCGTACCTGACTTGGCTCTTTGATACATCTTTGTTGTTAGTTCGGACCTGATTTGGCTTGTCCATACATTCTATTGTTATTTCGTACCTGACTTGGCTCTTTAATAAATTTTTTGTTGTTAGTTCGGACCTGATTTGGCTTGTCAATACATTCTATTGTTATTTTGTACCTGGTTTGGCTTTTCAGTATATTTCTGTTGCAATGTTATTTCTCTTTGGTTTCGCTTTTCCATTTACATCCATGTCTGGCTTAGCTTTTTACAACATATATGTATATATTGTTATTTCATATATGACTTTTCTTATCAATACATTCTATTGTTATTTTGTACCTGGTTTGGCTTTTCAATATATTTCTGTTGCAATGTTATTTCTCTTTGGTTTCGCTTTTCCATTTATATCCATGTCTGGCTTAGCTTTTTACAACAGATATGTATATATTGTTATTTCATATATGACTTTTCTTGTCAATACATTCTATTGTTCTTTCTTCATCGCGTTTTTAAGACTTCCCATAAAGGTGAGTTAATATTTAGTACAATCAAAGTTTTTTTCTGTTATTCTATTACGCAGATTAACGTAGTTTCTGAACTCACTTCCCAAAATTAATCATGTTTCTTCAAATTCCACTAACAGTTTTAGGGCGTTTAACGCGACAGATGGTTGACTTTAAACATATTTAAGTGACTTATACAATGATGAATAGTTCAATATAACATTTTCAACGTTTAGGAAAGTGCTCTAAAGTGTTTCTAGATAAATTTGATCCACCTCATATAACCTCCTCCTACACACAGTTTTGTATCATGATGCTTTACTAGATAGAGGTAGATGTGCTAATGTGCTAATTTTAAGTAATAAAAAATCACAACTAAAACATAATAGCTGTATTTCATATTTGTATTTATGACCAATTAGATAAGGCCATCGTCCCTAATTTTGAACTACTGGCCAGAAGGAAGACAGCCAGTCAGCACCACCCTTCCACACACCACGCAAGCTAAGGGACTAACTGTCATAGTGGGGAATATTTTGAGGTCTTGCAAGAATTCGAACCCGGCTCGCCACTTTCAAAATCCAGAGCTTTATCACAGGACAGCGTCCCAATCTTCATATTAACTATCTTTTACAGCATAAACCAATGTAGTTTTCACAAGTATAGGAGATCAAACAATATCCTTCCTAAGTGTTAATTGAAATCCTAACCAGTAGGTAAAAGTATATTCCACTTTTTCTTTAGTTACGATTCCATCAGCCATGAATAATGTTTCAGTTCCCTGAAAGGGGGCCGAAGGCCGCCTAGAGAAGTTACCTGTTTTAACCCCTCCCTCCACTATGCAGTAGTAGTATGTTGTCTGTCAGTCAGTCAATAGACATTAAAATGACGTCACATAAGGGACGCTAAACCTTGCAATTCGTAATTTCGTGTAAAACGTGTGCATGCATTAAATTATGCACAATGTGGGCGACAACACAGCATGACATATGAACTTCAAAAGCAAGAAGTTTTATTTACTTTGAAACGAAACACTTTTGTGGACCCCGCAGAAGTACATCTAGTATATATGATACGCTTACTTTTATTATATTTAATTTCTTATCATGACGATTGTTAGCTTAGTATGTGAATTTAAGACAAACCGAAAATCCTAAATTTTGAGATATTGTTGAGATTACGGTTTAAAATATCAATAACAGTAAGGGAATCCAAATGATAAATTAATGTATTCAATGATTACCTGTTTTTTTTATTTTACAATACCTACTCCTAATCAAACCGGTATGTAAAAATTGGCTACCTCGTTTGGTGGATTATTTGTTTCAGGTGTGAACTGTGGAGGTAGATTGTTTTGATCAGAAGTTAATATTGTAGCAGTGAGCTGATAATTATGGACACTTATCCCGGAAGGGAAAAGGCTAAGGCTCTATATAACAAAGGAAATAAAGCTGATAAATGCAGTGTTTGATTAGAAAAGAAATCACTAATTATGCGTAATTGTAATTCTATTGTCATTATGCTTTGTGGTGCCGAAACAACTGTGCGTGTTCCCCCACCCCCCATGGAGCGTCACGTGAAATGTGAACGTCTCTGGATTAAAATATGGGTAGCGTATGACTCCATGTTTCAATCAACTTGCTTCTAATAAAATATTCAAAAAGCTTGACTGGACAATAGTTTATAGTGGTCATGGTTCAAAGCACTCTTCGGGGCAATAACTTGCTGAATTTTAACCTGATTCAAGTTCTATTCCAAATATCCTGACTTTTTCCCATGCTCGTTAAGGAGTATCATGGAGATAACATTGCTTACTTGTTATTCAAGAAGAGGAACTTTGAAGCTAATGGCCAATCTCTGCAAGTTTTGTCGAAGAAGCACGCGACACGTGGTTGTTGACTTGATCATTTTATTTTAACTTCACGGGTGACAGAACATGTTCAGCTGGTGTAAACATTTTTTTTTTTTAGGTGTTTAACTCTCAGTCCAAAAGATATTCGATTAATACTGTAAGTTCTGGTAACTTAATATATATATATGTGTGTGAATTTGTGAGTGGACGAAAATGATATGATATTAAATATGAAGCAAACGATACCTAACTCGTACAATGGCAGCTTTAGGTTAACAGTCACAAATGCGAAATACATTTGAAGTATAGTTAATGAAAAACCTAACTAGGGAGTTTTTAAAAAAACTTTTGTAAAATGTTAAGAACTCTTTTACTTCTATCATTCTTGGTGGTTTTCAAATATTAGTTTCAACTCTGTACACTCGGTTAGTTTCTGTGTTTATTGGCCCGGCATGGCCAGGTGGTTAGGGCACTCGACTCTCAATCTGAGGGTCGCGGGTTCGAATCCCCGTCACACCATACATGGTCGCCCTTTCAGCCGTGGGGGCGTTATAATGTGACTGTCAATCCCACTATTCGTTGGTAAAAGGGTAGTCCAAGAGTTGGCGGTGGGTGGTGTTGACTAGATGCCTTCTCTCTAGTCTTGCACTGCTAAATTAGGGACGGCTATCTCAGATAGCCCTTGTGTAGTTTTGCGTGAAACTCAAAAACAAACAATCTTTGTTTATTGAGATTTTAAAGTATTAGTCTCAGCTCTGTACACTCATTTATTTTATTTTTTATTCTTTGCTAAATATAATTAAAATAATAGATAAACAATGGACATATGTGTTGGAAAACCGTCATTAGAGCCTTCCTTGTGAGGTCATACAACCAATAAGACAGCAGATATTCTAATAGTTAGGGCATAACGTTAGTATAAATTGCAGGGGATAGATAACTTAACAAAGTGATCGTACCTTTTTGGCCCTGTAACTCTGTTGCACGATGTCACGGCATTGATGAAGTCAAAGATTAAAAATTAATCGTGTGCAGACTTTCTCACACATTTTATTATTTGTTCAGACAAAGATAGCATGATAACAATTCCAGGCATTTGTGTTTTTGTTGATTAATTTACTGTCCGAATCTCTCTCTTTGTTGATGAATTTACTGTCCGAATCTCTCTCTCTCTCTGTTGATGAATTTACTGTCCGACACTCTCTCTCTCTTTGTTGATGAATTTACTGTCCGAATCTCTCTCTCTCTCTTTGTTGATGAATTTACTGTCCGAATCTCTCTCTCTTTGTTGATGAATTTACTGTCCCACTCTCTCTCTCTCTCGATGAATATACTCTCTCTCTGTTGATGAATTTACTGTCCCAGTCTCTCTCTTTTTGTTGATCAATTTACTGTCCGACTCTCTCTCTCTCTGTTGATGTTCGTCGATTGCTTAGAAAATAGACGAGGAAAAATTGTTTTTCCCACTGAGAACACATAGAAAATGGTGCAGTACATGTTTGGGCAGCTATTCATCATCGTGGAAAAACTGCTCCTCATGTCCTCCATGGAAACGTCAATGGCGCCTCCTACAGGCATTACAAGTTTTGTGACTAGCTTTGAGTTCAAGGATGGCAATGCCACTGCCCACAGTGCACATATTTTAGAGAATTATCTCAACCAGGAGGACGTTGCCACTGACAACAAAATCACCAGATTGTTATCCTAATGTTACGTATCTGCTTGTTTGTTAATTTCCGGTATAAATTCTTTCCGAGAAACTTTAGCTATACAAGTCCTTTCTTAATTAAAACTAGTTTATTCTTTCTCGTTACAAGTTTTGTAATACACTTAAACTTTAAACTTAACTACTTTTATAAACACATGCTATAATTCATAGCGATTCACATACTTTACTTACGGTGCCTACTGTTCGCTTGACTCAATTATCTCTGTCTTCAATCTATGTATCTGCAATTATATCTCC
>NW_013674709.1:10227-17448 GCF_000517525.1 Limulus polyphemus
AATAATGATCTTATTTGTTACAAAATATTGAAACATTTGGGCCAAGACTGTATAAAGTTGTTGTTTGTTTTGACAAAAATGTTTTATGGTTAAACATAAAACTTGACGCATCAAAATAAAGTAGAGTCTGAGGTTCAAAGGTCAAGGGTTAAAGCATAATTTTAACTGTTATCCCGTCTTTCTGTATCCAAATAGTCTATACAGTCGAATTATAACAAATAAATACTATTGCTTAGTTAAATACAAAAGTTTAGAACTTCAGAATAAAATGCTTGTTAAACGCAAGGCTTAACACATTAAAACAAAATACAGTTATGAGGGTCAAAGGTGAAGGTGAATGCTCAGTGTTTTATTGCTTGCTACAATGAAATAATATATGCTGCCGTTTTTTTTTCAGAAAGTTGCAGTAAACATTTAAAGTTTAAACTTAGTACTATCAGTTTTATATGATGTACAGTAAACGAGCAATTGTATAACTTATTATATCTTCTCTCGTTTTAAGTTCTAAAAAAAATAAAGATAAAACAAAATATAAAACTCGAGAAGAAATAAAATGTCATTTGTTGTTTTGGGCATCCAAAGACCCGTTTTTCATGACCCGTGCTTTTATTGTCTCTTGTAGACGAATACTAGACATATAAAAAGGCATAAACTCGAGGCCTGATGAATGGAGTTATTCTCTTTTCCAGGAGAAAGGCCCCGGCATGGGCAGATGATTAGGGAGCTCGACTCGCAATTTGAGGGTCGCGGGTTCGAATCCCCGTCACTCCAAACATGCTCGCTCTTTCAGCCGTGGGGGCGTCATAATGTGACGGTCAATCCCACTATTCGTTGGTAAAAGAGTAGCCCAAGAGTTGGCGGTGGATGGTGATGACTAGCTGCCTTCCCTCTAGTCTTACGCTGCTAAATTAGGGACGGCTAGCGTAGATAGCCCTCGTTTGGCTTTGCGCGAAATTCAAAACAAACGATCCAGGAGAAAGCGCTCGAACTTTCTTCTTTAAAACCTATTTCTTTGAAATTTAATCCCGGAAGTGCTATTTTCTAGAAGTTTAAAAGAAAGGTCCCTTACTGAAATCGTTTTATGAAAGACCTGGTATCTAGGATAAATTTTCAAATGAAAGTTGTATTGTATTATTTCATTTAGGTCGAGAAATATCTGGGCTGGGCGTAGCCTAGTAGTTGACTTTTCGGGCTGCGGATCGAAGTTGTTAGCCCAAGATTCAAGATGTGATGTTCTTGAACACGCTCCACAATTTGAGCTGTAGGCGCGTTATAAAATCGACAGTCAATTCCGTTATTCGGTTAAAAGCTGGACAAAGGCCTTGCTGTGGCGGTTGCTACTGGCTGGCTGCCAGTCCTAAAGTTAATGTTTCAATAACTGAATCCTAGGGGTTTCCGTTTAGACCGTACGCATAAATTGCCATTCAGGTTGAAAATTCCCATTCCAAACACTTCTCTGATAACATTGCATGAAATTAAATCGTGTAAGTTAGGGCACATGAAAACAAAGCCTGTTGGAAACTTTCGGGATTTTTCAGGAATGTTTTCCCTCTAACTAACACTTCCTCGCTTTAATTCCATTAATATAAGTGTGTTTTAAATGTTACCACCACCAGGTTTTAACAAAGCCAATAGACCTGTCTTTATTAGTCCCTCCCAGAAACACCTTGCTTTGGATTGGCCCCTACCGATTATATATAGACTGTGCCTGCTCGAGATTAGCACGAGTGTTGTGTTGCCGTGACTACGACGCTGGAATACGAAAATTACACTATCATCTGAGCTGCGTAGAAGCAAAGTTAACAATATTCGGATAGGGCAAAGCGGCTTCCCAGATCGAGTGTTTAGTACGTTTACCCCCTTTTTGTTTCACGTGTTATTTCTAGTGCTTCACTGACACTACGAGCGCCCACTCCGATCACGATTGCCCCAGACAACCAAGATTTTTTATCTGTTTGATTTTCACGATTCTTACCTGGTCATGTGAACAGCTTTTTCGAGAAAAAGAAAGGAATACCGCGAAGCAGCCGAACTGTAAGTTTGGTATCATATCTTAAGAAAGCAATGTTCTACACTTTGTGATAAGCGTGAAAATCCTTGCTTGAAAAGATACTTAATACTTTTTCTTCGTTTTTTTGTTTCGCTTTAGGAGAAACGAAAAGTTCGTTTTATTTCAGTCTGGAATTATTTGATCGAAATAACATAAACTTTTGGACCGAACTGCAGACTTTTAAACCATCCAAATTTAGACATTCTATTAATAACATTTCAATTCACTCGTATGATTTCCACGAGATTTGGCGCAGCTACAACTATTTGTTCTGTAGATTTGCTCGGTAGATAGTTTGATAATCCAAAAGTGTGTCCGTTAGCTCTTGATCAGTCATAACTAATGACACCGTACGTTGTTGACGACGTGCAAAACAGTTTTCCACAGCAACCTAAGTCTATCATGGTTCGCAACATAATGAATGGAGATGTGTCACACCGGGAGACTAAGCCTAACGGCAAAGTGAATGGCATCCCTGCCGACGTATTGGTGGAGAAAAGCTCCAACGTCGGTGGTAGTCCTGTCACCTCGTCTAAAAGAATCGTCAATGGTCGAACAGTGGGCGCCCCAGTCATACTAGCAAACGGCCGACCAGGGAAAGGTGGTATATTAAAGAGGTAAACGCTTTATTTTTAACAATATTCTTAATTAGTAAATAACATAGGGTATTTTCGTATGCAGTTGTTATGTTTTTCTTGTCTAGGAACACCGTATTGAGAAACTTAGCGTTTTATTTGATTTTTTTAAATTTATGAGTATATTAATGATAATACTGTTCGTTAATCTTTCATCGCTGTTTTTATTACAGGCTGATGGGATAATGTCTTCCCAAATTCTTTACCATTCTCTCACCTGCCCGTGATATCAGTAAAATAATCTCTTTGTGAAGCATTTTTTCGCCCTTGTTTTCCTGTAACTTGTAATTTAACCTTTTGTTTAAGCTCTTCTTGTAATGAGAGCTTTGATTTTCCTTCATTTCTGTTTATCATACGAGTGTAATAATTCGTTGCTTAGTTTTTATTCTCACAGCTACAGTTTAGCCTTTCCTGATAAACAGCAGGGAACACGGGGGTAACAATTCGTTGCTTAGTTTACTCTCACAGCTACAGTTTAGCCTTTCCTTCCCTGCTGTTTATCATACGGGTGTAATAATTCGTTGCTTAGTTTACTCTCACAGCTACAGTTTAGCCTTTCCTTCCCTGCTGCTTATCATATCGATGGGATAATTCGTTGCTTAGTTTCTGGGAGGTATGCCCCCAGACCCTCGCAGTATTAGCATGCTTTGCATGCTGATTGTGCTTTACACAACATAAGTTTCCTCTATTTTATTGTGATATCACGTAACAGTGAACGAGTGTCAAAAAATCGAATCACAGAATTATTTAACCATGTCCTGTCCATTGTAACTTGGGTTAGATCTCGTGTATTGGTTAGTATACTGGGACTGAGAATTTGAGAATTCTTGGTTCGCGGTCTCTCTCAGCACTTTGTAGGCACTCTAAGAGTGACGATCAAATCTCCCTATTTGATGAGACAAGGGTAGCCCAAGAGTTGGCGATGGGTGCTGTTGACCTTCCATATAATTTGTCAGTTAGATCTTCTATACCTGCACGAACTTATTTTTGAGCTTCTTACTTAGTTCAGTATTAATAAGGCAAGGTTAGCGTACTTGACCTGTGAATCTGAAGACTCATGGTTCGTGACCTGTTGTCCTACAAACGTGCTCCGTACGTTGTGGCCGCGTGTGCGCTCTAAGAATGACAACCAAGCTTCACTATTCAATGAGACAAGAGCACCTTAAGAGCTGACAGTGGGAGCAGTTGACAACCAAGCTTCACTATTCAATGAGACAAGAACAGCTTAAGAGCTGACAGTGGGTGCAGTTGACAACCAAGCTTCACTATTCAATGAGACAAGAGCACCTTAAGAGCTGACAGTAAGTGCATTTGACAACCAAGCTTCACTATTCAATGAGACAAGAGCACCTTAAGAGCTGACAGTGGGTGCATTTGACTGAGGGCCTTTCTTCTAATCTCTCAAATAGCTCTTGTGTAGCTGAGCGCGTTATTACGTTTTGGGCGTATTTTATGTAATGTCTGTGCATATGTTTTTCGGACTTTATGGAGATCAAGAAAGGCAATTTCCGAGACCACTGAGCTTGGTTAATAGAATCCGAACCCTGATTCTAAAACCTGGCTTGAATCACGGAAGAAACGGAAAATACTTCCCAGTAGTCAAAGGAACAGTGGCTTAGAATATATAGGCGAAAATCCCGAACCATGTGCGTCATTTATTTCGTTGGCTTCACAAGGGAGGAGGGAGGCTGGCCTGGTGGTTAGGACACTTCGACTCGCAAACTGCGGGTTCGAATCCTGTTACCGAACATGGTTACCCTTTTCGCCGTGGGGGCGTTACAATATGACTGTCATTCCCATTAGTCGTTGGCAAAGAGTAGCCTAAGAGCTGGTGATGTTGATTAGCTGCCTTCTCTATAATCTGTAACTTCATAATTAGGGACAGCTAGCGCAGATAACCCTCACAATAGCTTTGAGCGAAATACAGCAAACAAACAAACAAAGCTTCACGAAGTTGGCATGTGTGTGTGTGCGTCATACGTTAAGAAGGCTTACTGACATACGTTTTTTAATTCACCCCTAGTGACCAGTTTTTTCATATGAGTATAATTATTATCAGTATATTATCTAACTTGTACGTCTAGATGTCCCAAAGATATGGGCCACACTCGAAAACCCCCGAAAGTTTCATGGGGATCAAAGTTCGATAAGGAGACACTGAGGAAGTAACAAGGGGAAGAAGTTGGGGGCGTACCCAAGAACCCCTGAAAGCTTCATGGTGAGCAGATAGAGAAATTATTTATTTTTTGGTCACGGACTGACAAACACAAGCCGCTCTATAGTATAGATGGTCATCAGGATGTTGAACCCAATTAAAAAAAAAAAACCTTTCCACTTTGACGTTGAATCATGATGTTTATTGCGAGTTTGGTTCAGAATGTTCGAGCAAAGTTACACGGGAAGCTGACTGCGTCAGGCGGTTCCTCATTTTGAACCGATTGACAACAATAACCACCGCCAACCCGTAAGCTACTCTTGTGTGACAGAAGAGTGGGGGAGAATCTGACTTTCACTCTTATAGCGCATCCACAGACCCAATACTTGGGCTGTGAAAGCTGAACGATAACTATTAGACTATGCCCAACTTTGAAGATATGATTGGATTACTGGCAATAGTCAGATCTGATATTTCTTGACTAACAATTAAAATGAATGATGTTCAATAAACTTTCAATAACACTATTGTGTCATTTCTGTTTTATTTGGGGGTGTATTTCGATTTATATTTTCGTAAACCTAATATAAGTAGTGATTTTATTAATTGTTTTTACTACTAATAGTTGAGCCCCGGCATGGCCAGGTGGTTAGGGCGCTCGACTCGCAATCTGAGGGTCGCGAGTTCGAATCCCCGTCCCACCAAAACATGCTCGCCCTTTCAGCCGTGGGGCCGTTATAATGTGACGGTCAATCCACTATTCGCTAGTAAAAGAATAGCCCCAAGAGTTGGCAGTGGGTGGTGATCCCTCTAATCTTACACTGCTAAATTAGGGACGGCTAGTGTAGATAGCCCTCGTGTAGCTTAAGGGCGAAATTCAAAACAAACCAAACCTACTAATAGTTATTTACATTTAAAGAATGAAAGTTAAAAAGAACATTTGAAACTACATAGCGAAGAAACATCATACTCACAAGAATATTGAAATTGAATTAAGGCGATTATAGCTTGTATTTCATAAGGCATTTTTTTTTCTTCTCAAACTGACAGAATTAGAAAATTATAATTGACATTGTCTACTACTGTAAAATAGACGTTACAATGTGTGAAAAAAAACAAAAAACAACAGCTTCTACTTCCTACAAATGAATTAAATTTCTTGCACGTTTGCGACCTCTATGAGATTTACTTCGTTTTCTGCTTTGTTTACAGCTTACGATGCTATGCTGTAGCAGGGTTGATTAACGAGTTACGTTCGGTTTTTCCTGAAAATATAATGAGGTAGAACACTACAATACAAGTTCGTATTTTGTTCATGTGACTGATCTAGCAGAACAAAATGTTGCCTGTTCACCACGGTAAACATTCGAAGTAAGCCTCGAGTCACGAGTATTAGGTGCGAAGAAGTGCTTATCGTGTGTTGATCCCTCATTCTTACCTATAGAAAATGGAATCTTACAGAATGTTCTAACCTCAAGTAAGCTCAGATGAAAGAAGCTGAAAACCTGTCCAACAGCCCCAGCCCACATTACGTCATGTCCAATGTTATAACAACCTGTTTTATATTTAGGAAGTGACTCATCTTGTGCTCACGTGCGTGATATCCGTGCGACTCGCGTTTCGTATTAATTTACTATGGAACGTCTTGACAATTAATTTGAACACCACACCTTACTCTTTTTACACGTTTTAATAACACCTGATGTAGAAATCTAATGGTGTGAAATGTCTGGTGTTAAGGAAAGTGCAACACCCTGAAGTCAGTGGCGTAATTACAGAAGATGTCCCCCCTGCATGACAAATAATTGGACCCCCCTACATTTATTTCCCTATAATTGTAGTTACGATTCTTGATGATTCGGGCCTCTTTTGGCCTTCCCTCACAATTGTCACTGGTATAATCACAGTATGTCTCACAGAAGATGTCCCCCCTGCATGACAAATAATTGGACCCCCCTACATTTATTTCCCTATAATTGTAGTTACGATTCTTGATGATTCGGGTCTCTTTTGGCCTTCCCTCACAATTGTCACTGGTACAATCACAGTATGTCTCACAGAAGATGTCCCCCCTGCATGACAAATAATTGGACCCCCCTACATTTATTTCCCTATAATTGTAGTTACGATTCTTGATGATTCGGGTCTCTTTTGGCCTTCCCTCACAATTGTCACTGGTATAATCACAGTATGTCTCACAGAAGATGTCCCCCCTGCATGACAAATAATTGGACCCCCCTACATTTATTTCCCTATAATTGTAGTTACGATTCTTGATGATTCGGGTCTCTTTTGGCCTTCCCTCACAATTGTCACTGGTATAATCACAGTATGTCTCACAGAAGATGTCCCCCCTGCATGACAAATAATTGGACCCCCCT
>NW_013674709.1:18112-19242 GCF_000517525.1 Limulus polyphemus
CTATTTACACGTCGGTTAACTATGGTTGCTATTTACACGTCGGTTAACTATGGTTGCTATTTACACGTCGAGTAACTGCAGTTGCTATTTACACGTCGGTTAACTGTGGTTGCTATTTACACGTCGATTAACTGTGGTTGCTATTTACACGTCGATTAACTGTGGTTGCTATTTACACGTCGATTAACTGTGGTTGCTATTTACACGTCGATTAACTGTAGTTGCTATTTACACGTCGATTAACTATAGTTGCTATTTACACGTCGATTAACTATAGTTGCTATTTACACGTCGATTAACTATAGTTGCTATTTACACGTCGATTAACTATAGTTGCTATTTACACGTCGATTAACTATAGTTGCTATTTACACGTCGATTAATCGTAGTTGCTATTTACACGTCGATTACTGTAGTTGCTATTTACACGTCGATTAACCGTAGTTGCTATTTACACGTCGATTAACCGTAGTTTCTATTTACACTTCGATTGACTGTAGTTGCTATTGACACTTCGATTGACTGTAGTTGCTATTAACACTTCGATTGACTGTAGTTGCTATTGACACGTCGAGTAACTGTAGTTGCTATTGACACGTCGAGTAACTGTAGTTGCTATTTACACGTCGAGTAACTGTAGTTGCTATTTACACGTCGAGTAACTGTAGTTGCTATTTACACGTCGATTAACCGTAGTTGCTATTTACACGTCGATTAACCGTAGTTTCTATTTACACGTCGATTAACCGTAGTTTCTATTTACACGTCGATTAACCGTAGTTGCTATTTGCACGTCGATTAACCGTAGTTTCTATTTGCACGTCGATTAACCGTAGTTTCTATTTGCACGTCGATTAACCGTAGTTTCTATTTGCACGTCGATTAACCGTAGTTTCTATTTGCACGTCGATTAACTGTAGTTTCTATTTGCACGTCGATTAACCGTAGTTTCTATTTGCACGTCGATTAACCGTAGTTTCTATTTACACGTCGATTAACCGTAGTTTCTATTTACACGTCGATTAACCGTAGTTTCTATTTACACGTCGATTAACCGTAGTTTCTATTTACACGTCGATTAACCGTAGTTTCTATTTACACGTCGATTAACCGTAGTTTCTATTTACACG